>NW_027457806.1:0-65959 GCF_050624435.1 Tenrec ecaudatus
ACTATTGATTCGAACATTTTCTTCATTCAATACTTTTATTGAAGTTCAAAGTATACATTCTTAAGACAATAAATACCTGGCTGTTTTTTCTTAGTATCACAGAGGTACCATCATCAACTTCAAATTCTCCATAGTCTCTTAGACACCGTACCTGAAAAGAAAATCAGATATTTTATCCAAATTACCTTTTAAAATATGCAGTGATCATAACATGAAGTGGGATTATATAAATGCCCGAACAGTAAAAGTACTGTATTTTATGTGTCTGTTTCCTCCTCTGTGTACTTAGGACCCTTACTATTCCCAGATATTTACTGTGGTCCTAAACCTAAAGATCTCAATTTCCTACGTCACCGGGAAGGGAAAAATAAGCTTTGCAAATGTATACATGGATGGTATTACCAATAAGGAAACCAGGGATTTAGATAAAAGGAGACTACATAGTTGGACGTTTTCCTCTCAAACAATGCACTATATTAATCAGAAGGAATAAAAATGAGGGATATAACAGTGGCAAACAAGAAAGAAAAGAGCATTTTACCTCAACTAGATTGACCAGATCCTTCCCATAATCCATCAGGATAAAAGAACATACATCTAAAAACAAACTGTTTTTCTTTTTAACAATTTATTGGGGCTCATACAATTCTTATCACAGTTCATACATATACATACATCAATTGTATAAAGCACATCTGTACAGTCTTTGCCCTAATCATATTTTTCTCTTTTCCTTTTTTACATTTTATTAGGGACTCATACAACTCTTATCACAATCCATACATATACATACATCAATTGTATAAAGCACATCCATACATTCCCTGCCCCAATCATTCTCAAGGCATTTGCTCTCCACTTAAGCCACTTGCATCAGGTCCTCTTTTTTATTTTTTCCCCCTCCATCCCCTTTCCCCCCTCCCTCGTGTGCACTTGGTAATTTATACATCGTTATTTTGTCATATCTTGCCCTATCCGGAGTCTCCCTTACCCCCCTTCTCTGCTGTCCCTCTCCCAGGGAAGAGGTCACATGTGGATCCTTGTAATCAGTACCCCCTTTCCAACCCACTCACCCTCCACTCTCCCAGCATCGTCCCTCACACCCTTGGTCCTGAAGGTATCATCCACCTTGGATTCCCTGTACCTCCAGCCCTCATATGTACCAGTGTACAGCCTCTGCCCTATCCAGCCCTGCAAGGTAGAATTCGGATCATGGTAGTTGGGGGGAGGAAGCATCCAGGATCTGGAGGAAAGTTGTGTTCTTCATCGGTACTACCTGCACCCTAATTAACCCATCTCCTCTCCTAAACCCCTATATGAGGGGATCTCCATTGGCCGACACTTGGGCCTTGGGTCTCCACTCTGCACTTCCCCCTTCATTTAATATGGTATATATATACATATATACATATACATATATACATATACACACATGTACACATACATACACACATATCTTTTTTTTTTTGCATGATGCCTTATACCTGGTCCCTTGGCACCTCGCGATCGCACTGGCCGGTGTGCTTATTCCATGTGGGCTTTTTTGCTTCTGAGCTAGATGGCCGCTTTTTCACCTTCAAGCCTTTAAGACCCCAGACACTATCTCTTTTGATAGCCAGGCACCATCAGCTTTCTTCACCACATTTGCTTATGCACCCATTTGTCTTCAGCGATCCTATCATGGAGGTGTGCAGTCAATGATATGATTTTTTGTTCTTTGATGCCTGGTAACTGATCCCTTCGGGACCACTCGATCACACAGGCTGGTGTGTTCTTCCATGTGGACTTTGTTGCTTCTGAGCTAGATGGCCGCTTGTTTATCTTCAAGCCTTTAAGACCCCAGTCACTATCTCTTTTGATAGCCGGGCACCATCAGCTTTCTTCACCATATTTACTTGTTCACCCACTTTGGCTCCAGACGTTGTGTCGGGAGAGTGAGCATCATAGAGTTCCAATTTAATAAAAGGAGATATTCATGCATTGAGGGAGTGAACAAACTGTTTTTCAAAGGAAATCAAGTCTTCCAATCTCTTGTTTCTCAGGAATACTTAAAAATACATTTAAAAGATTCAGTTTCATGCTCTTTCATTTTGCTTACACAGTAACTTAGCAATCAATTAATTTTCATTTAGTATTTTAAAAATAAAACAAAATTTATGGAAGATGGAATGTTAGATTACATTAAGATGCTTGAAATTAAAGTGCCAACATCCAATCATTTTTGAGCTATAAAATATAAGCTTAATATAGTTCAGCTCACACATCACTATTACCTTAAAACTGTGAATCAAAGTTTGTTGCAGAGAGGGCACTATAAGTATTTCCATACTCCTGTCCCTCTATAGCAGTGTTTCCCAAAGTGGGGATACTGCAATGATCCAGGAGGAGTATAAAGCAGATAGCTACACTTTATCCTGGAGTATAGGCTATTGTATAAAAGTTTTTAATTTTACACACACACACACACACACACACACACCATAGTGAATGAAGGGGTAAGTGCAGCGTGGAGACTCAAAGCCCATTTGTCGGCCACTGGAGATCCCCTCATAGAGGGGTTTAGGAGAGGAGATGTGTCAGTCAGGGTGCGATGCAGTACCGATGAAGAACACAGCTCTCTCCCAGATCCTGGATGCTTCCTCCCCCAACTACCATGATCCGAATTCTACCTTGCAGGACTGGATAGGGCAGAGGTTGTACACTGGTGCATATGGGAGCTGGAGGCACAGGGAATCCAGGGTGGATGATAACTTCAGGACCAATGGTATGAGGGGCAATGCTGGGAGAGTGGAGGGTGAGTGGGTTGGAAAGGGGGAACTGATTACAAGGATCCACATGTGACCTCCTCTCTGGGAGACAGACGGCAGAGAAGGGTGGGGGGGGGGAGTAAGGGAGACTCCGGATAGGGAAAGATATGACAAAATAACAATGTATAAATTACCAAGGGCACATGAGGGAGGGGAGAAAAAAAAGAGGACCTGATGCAAAGGTAAAGTGAAGAGCAAATGCTTTGAGAGTGATTAGGGCAAAGAATGTAGGGATGTGCTTTATACAATTGATGTATGTATATGTGTGGATTGTGATAAGAGTTGTATGAGCCACTAATGAAATGTAAAAAAAGAAAGAAAAAAAAAAGAACACAGCTTTCCCCCGGATCCTGGATGCTTCCTCCCCCCAACTACCATGATCCTAATTCTACACTGGTGCATATGGGAACTGAAAGCACAGGGAATCCAGGGTGGATGATAACTTCAGGACCAATGGTATGAGGGGCAATGCTGGGAGAGTGGAGGGTGAGTGGGTTGGAAAGGGGGAACTGATTACAAGGATCGACATGTGACCTCCTCTCTGGGAGACGGACGGCAGAGAAGGGTGGGGGGGCGGGGGGTAAGGGAGACTCCGGATAGGGAAAGATATGACAAAATAACAATCTATAAATTATCAAGGGCTCATGAGGGAGGGGGGGCAAAGGAGGGAGGGGGGAAAAAAAGAGGACCTAATGCAAAGGGCTTAAGTGGAGAGCAAATGCTTTCAAAATGATTAGGGCAAAGAATGTAGGAATGTGCTTTACACAATTGATGTATGTATATGTGTGGATTGTGATAAGAATTGTATGAGCCCCTAATAAAATGTAAAAAAAATGATTAGGGCAAAGAATGTACAGATGTGCTTTATACAATTGATGTACGTATATATATGGATTGTGATAAGAGTTCTATGAGCCCCTAATAAAACAATTAGGAAAAAAAACAGGCCCAAAGAACAAAAGAAAACTGGGTTAGCAATATATATATACATAAATTAAAATATCTATAAAGAGATTCTATCACCGCCCTCTAGTTGATTCTAACTCACAATGACCCTATATTGGTTTTCCAAGGCTGTAAATCCTTACAGAAACTAAGAGTCTCATCTTTCTCCTGAGCAACAGTTGGTAAATTTGAACCGTAAGAACCTCAGAACCCTGGTGGTACAGCAGTTAATCACTGGGTTGCAATCTGCATGGTCGACAGTTCAAAACTACCAGTACCAGTAGGAGAAAGCCTGGGCTTTCTACTCAGAAACCCATAGGGGATCCCTAGGAATCAGCATTGACTCCATACCAGAGAGTTTGGTTCTGGAACCTTATGGTTAGCAGTCCAATCAATGCCTATCCTACAATGCCAGCAGGGATCCTAAGAAAGAGATGAAGAGATGTAGTCAATGAATAAGGCCCATCTAGCCATCATCTCTTATGCATTGTATTATCAATTCTAGCCTATATGGCTATGGTTAAAATCCCATTTTGGAGGGATGGTTATGTGGAAAAGCCATCTCAGAAGCAGGAACACAGAGAAATGCTGGACCATCAAGGTGTAAGAGGCCCTAGTGGGACATACTTGAGATCTTTGTCTGAAGTGGTAGAGACTGAGATGGAGGCATCAAAGGCTACAGCACAGAGACCATGGGACAGAACAGAGGGACTAGGCCAAGACCAGAGGCTGAGGCAAGGCGTCCATGACATAAAACAGAGGAGCAATACTGAGACTATGATACTTTGAGGCAGAGCAGTGGGCTGCCTTTCTGGCCCAAAGAGGCAAAGGGACTATGTGACTGAGAGGCTAAGGACTAAAGACTGACATGACTGCTGGATGACAGGAGAGGTACACTTACTGTTTCCTGATGCTGACTTGTGGTAACTAGTTACCTTCCTTAATAAGCCCACTAAATTGTGAATATTGTCTGTGAGTTCTGTGAGGCCAACTGGGACCGATAATTGAACCCGACAGAAAGGCAGTGTGTGAGGGAGGAGTGGGTGGTGTCAGAATAGATATTGAAGGATGAAGGATGGAGGCATGTCTGAACTCTGCCTCATGGAAACAGTGAAGCCAGAGAAAGTCAAATACGGCCCTCTGATATGTCTTCCTACATTTAAAGAAGCCAATCCATTTACTAGCACTAACAAATAAGAGAAACAACGTTACTGGATAACTCAACAGGATATTTGAGTTGGCAGAAGAACAGAACAGCTTATTGAGTCTGAGGAACAAAAGTAAAGAAACATGATCCCAAGGAACACCATCAAGCAAATCAATGCAAATATTATGGAAGTCCCAGAAGAGGGCAAAGGGTAACTAAATAAAACTTAATAGACAACAGCAGAACATTACCAAAACTTGACAAAGGACAAGAATGTACATATCAATGACACTTAAGAATTTCCAAATCAGAAGAAAGCCTGAGAGATCCACACCAAAATATCTTATCATCAAACTCTTTAAAAAAAAGATAAAATCTTGACAATATCAAATAAAATGAAGTACCAATTTACATATATAGAAACCCTGGAAACCAGGAGGTAATAGAGTCTCATATTTAAAATAATGAAAGAAATGAACAGCCATCCAAGATTCCTATAGCCAGCAAAACTTTCCTTTATAAATGAGGATAAAATTCAAGAAAACAAATAAAACCTGAGGGAATGTTGAGACATTCCTTTAGATTGAAATACAAGGAGAGTAGATTGCAAGATGAAGCAATATAGAGAAAAAGGTGTTCGGTTCCTGGATTCAGGTACCTGAAAGAATTCACACAGCAGAAGCAGGTTTGTAATCCAAGTGATTTTATGGGGAAAAGGGAAGTTTCAGGTATTACAGCCTCAAAAAATACACATTGTTTTAAGAAAGCATACAAGGATCCGCAGAACTGCACATGGGTTCACTGCTGAATGGGAAAAAAACACATAGAAAGAACAGGAACACATAACCCAGCACGTGGAACCAGGAAATCCCAGGGGCCAAAAGGGCTCCCACCCCCCACTTGTGGAGAATGCTGGAATGGAAGGAAGTCAAGGCAGGGTCTTTATTCCCTCCTCTCCACAACGGCTGGGGGAAGCATGGTTGAAGGTATTGGTTGGTTCCACTGGCTTGAGTTTAGGCCCACCTGTGTGAGGTAATGTAACTGAGCCTAATCTGTGTGCCCTGGTGGACCTCCCCTCGGGGTGGAGGGAGCTCTTGTCTGAGCATGCTCAGTTTGATTGTTCTAAAATTTAATGGATGCCTGATTTCTTCCAATCCTTTTGCTTTAGCCTTATGCAGTTAGTGCGGAGACAACCCCCTTGTGGTGCTTATGTAATCTGATGTCAATTTGGGACTTGAGAGGATTAAGAGTGAAGTGGTGGAGTCTAGTTGGTCAATCAGGATAGCCAGTGAGGCCTCTGTGTGGGCATTGCCTTCGCCTGAGAATTCTGGGAACTCCAGTATTTCCTCCTTAAACAGGAGACGCTTCTCTCTCTCAGCTCACTTCCTTGGAGATGCTCTACTGGCAAGACACATGGCACTACGTCCTGGTAGCTGGGAAAGCCACACGGACCTACCCTGATGCAACAGACCTCTGGAGCCAGAGAAGCTACATAGAGAAGAACCCTGCCAGCGCTGAGATGTTTACAATGCTACTGGATCCAAAAACTTTCTACTCGCTGGTTCAAGATCGTCCTGCAATCGGAGTCATTGCATGTTTCGTGAGTCTGACGAGGCCTTTACAGATTGGTATCAGACATATGGGCTAATATTGGGCTCATGGACTTGACCTGGACTGGGCTGGGACGTTTTCGCAATATTCAGTTGTTCTTCTATAGAAACCTCTTTCTTATAAACATGAGTTTCTATGAATTTGTTTCTCTTGTCTACCCAGACTAACACTCCCCCTTTATGGCCCCTATTCTGGCTACCTAACATATTTAGCCAACACCTAAGTTGAATGCAAACATTTTTCTTTGGTCTTCTTTATTCAATATTCAAAAGTATACAAAAGAGGATAATAAAGATGGTTCAAAATCCAAAAATTAACTAAGCGCCAAAGTACGTGGTACTACTGGAAGAAATGAGGAGCAAAGAGAGGATAACCCACTTAACAAGTAACAAAATGACAACTATATGACAGGGACTTCAAGTGTGTGCAAATATGGAATTTAAAAACTGAAAAAAGTCCCAGAAACATTTGAAGCTCCTTGGTAAGTACTTCCTTAGTGGTAGTAACTTTCAATATGAAAGTATTAAAATGTCCAGTGTAAAAGCAGAGACCTTGTGATATGCATATGATACAACTTTGCTTATGGAAAGCTAAGAGGATTCAACACATTAATGAAGAACTGAGACTAAAGCTTTCTGTAGGGATTATGGCTCGATGGAAAAAAAAAAAAGCCTCATGCTCGGGCCAATAAACACAATGATAAAAAGAGAAAAAAATAAATTGACACGGATTTCATTTATTTCAATGCATAATCAACATTCATGGAATTAGTGAAGAAATCAAGCCATGAGATAAATGCTGCAAAAGACTTCTTTAAAGTGTTAAAGAGCAGCAGAGTCAGCAAAATGACTGTCAGACAACAAACTCGGACAACTCTCAGCAATTATAGAGAAGGTCCACTAGGAGCGATATCCTAAACTTCATGGAAGAGAATCTCAATATGAAGTACATCCAAGCTTCTTAAACTGAGAGAGCAGTAGCAACTACTAACAGATTCCCCTCTTTGTTATAGGCTGTCCACACGCTGGGGAAGCGTCCCTCCTGCCTGGCATAGCCAATTTTTTCTGGTCCCTGAGCTAACCCAGCTGACCAAGCCTCTTGGCTTGCTGTCCTCTGGTGAAGAACAGCTTTGCAGAGTCAGCTTGGTGCAGACAGTCACTAGCCAAGCTTAACTTTTGCATTGTTCTACAGTTCCACCAGCCCTTGCTCAACATTCCTCACCTTGCCACCCCCAAGCAGGAAATGTGTTAGCAAAACAACACAATTAGGGGGCAAGGGGGAAAGAGAAGCCTAGCACTTCCCGCACCAATCTCAAAGTAGACTTGAGAGGTTTAATTTAACCCCCCCATTGGGTGAGAAATCCACACACCTGGCCTCTAGACCTGGCAGGAACCCCATCTTATCCCTCAAGGGGTGGAGTCAAGGGACAGAGTTTTTGTGGGTTTTGAACTGCGGACCATGCTGATCGCAACCCAATGTGTAACCACTGTACCACCAGGGGTCCTTTTATCTCAGTAAAACTATGAAAACTAGTCCTCGGTTTATCTGACCCCAGCCATGCTATTTTTTAATCACCTAATATGTATATGAAAGGTGAACAATGAATAAGACAGAGGTGAATTGATAACTATGAATTATGATATCGCAGAAAAGCACTGACAAAACATCAACAGCCAGAAGAGCAAACAAAGCTATGCTGGAAGAGCTACAGCGGGAGTGCCCCTTAAAGAGGCCGACTCCGTGTATATGTCATCTGGATGGCAAGTCCCTGGATGGTCAAAAAGAGGAAGCCTCTCAGTGGTACACATTGACACCATGACTGCAATAATGGGCTCAAACAGCAATGTTTGAGAAGAGGGTGCGGGGCAAGGCAGTGTTTCATTCTGTTGTACATCTAGTTACTATGAATAGGACTTGGTGGCACCTAACAAAACTATATTCATATCTCCTTCTTACATAATAGGAGCATAATCCACACATTCAATAAAATCCATTCTCAAGAGGTAAAACTTACTTCAATATATAAGCTTTGGGGAGGCTTCATATCCTGTGTTATGTCCAAACCTTCATTTCCTCCCAATGACCTCATGTAAGTAGCAAGGGACTTCTTATAACAATTGAACCATTCTATCTGAAAACAGAAAAATGGTCTTTTTACCAAGTGACAAAGAAAACAAGCTTGCCAACATTGTGTAATCGTGACTTCAAACAGCACATACGCCCATGTAGATCATGAGTGTGGCATTCCTGTATTTATATAGCGAACATTAATGGTTGTCTTCTACGAGTCAGGAACTGTCTGTGCACTTAGGATGGAGCATTCAACCAAAACAGACAAAATTCTTGTTATCACATAGCTTACAAACCAGTAGACCTAAGCACAGATCTAAAAAAACCATTCAACCAGAAACAACACTACGAAAAACACATGATTCAGTTATGGTCGCTTTAAATACTGCACGGACTCTTTTTATAAGAATGGAACAACATGCTTGAGCAGACAATGCAAATGTCCCCAAAGAGAAGGAAGGACAAGCAAAATGAGGAGTGCACACAATAGAAGATAGTGAGGCTTACTTTGGAATTCAGTTCTAAGTTGTATCTGACAAGGGTAAACCTTTATCACATGTAAAGTGGCGCAAGAGGTCACATTATTTTACGACTGCATTTGTAGGAAAGTCAGTCATCGGAATTCTATAAATGTAAAAAAGTAGATTAAGAGTTGTCAAAGGGCTGGGGGAAGGAAATAATAATAAAAGGCATTTGTTATTTTTTAAAGTCTATTATGGTTAGGGTGAAAGTTTACAGAGAAAACTCATGTTTTATACAATAATTTATATATATTTTGTTTTGTGACATTAGTTGCAATCTCCTCAGAATCTTATTTATGTATAATTACAGAAAGGTAGGCAAAACAAAGATGTACAGGTTAATGACATTATTAAGAAACAGCCTGGTCAAGGAGTAACACATCCTCAGCCCCAAAATGGAGACTTATCATTTTGTTCCATTCTGAAAATTTTACATTATCACCCAAGAATGCATCCCTAAAACACTAGTTTAGTGCTGTTCATTATTTGTACTTTAAATAGATCCACACAGTATTTATTATTTTGTGACAAATTTCTTTCACTAAACATATTTTGGATTTCTGAAATTCTACTTTAAAGTGATGAAGAGCAAGGATGTCACACTTTGAGGACTGAGCAATGCCATGGGATTTTCCATTGACCTTAGCCATGGGATTTTCCATTGCCTCATAAGCATATGAAAGTTGGACAACAATTAATAAAGACCAAAGAATAGATGCCTTTGAATTAGCATGTTGGCAAAGAACACCGAAAGTACCATGGACTGCTAACTGAACAAACAAATCTGTCTCGGAAGATCACAGCCAGACTGATCCTTAGAGATGAGTATGGCAAGACTTGTCTCACAAGTTTTGGGCATGTTTTCAGGAGACCAGTCCTTAGAAAACGACACAATACTTGGTACAGTGCAAAGTCAGTGGGAAAAACAAAAACAACTCAAGGAGATGAATTGATACGGAAACTCAACAATGGGTTCAAACATAACAATTGTGAGGATGCAGAGTCCAGTAGTACTTCATGCTGATCTAGACAGGGCCACTATGAGGCGGAACTGACGAGAAGGCACCCACCACTACTATGTTGGTTAGTATTGGGTTATGTGTTGGCTAAAGCCAAGGTCAACAGTTTGACTCAACCAGTTACACCTAGGGAGAAAGGGGATTTCTGCTCCTATAAAGAAATACAGCTTCAGAAACCTAAAGAGCCAGTTCTACTTTGCTCATCCTTAAGGATTGTTAAAAGTCAATGGCAGTGGGTGTTTTACACAATTAATGTATGTATGTATGGATTGTGATAATAGTTGTATGAACCCCAATAAAATGATTTTTAAAAAAGAAATTATGACATAAGATTATCTCTCTCTAAAGTGTCTTGGAGTCTCTAACTTGTAAACTACTATTTGTCTACCTTCATGGAAAAAAATAATACACTAATCTTTGTTAAAGATGGCATCACCTATCCCTTATCGGTGAGTTCAAAGTGAAATGTTCACATATAGAAACTGAATTTCGGTTTATGCTCTGAGAAGGAAAAGGCAGAGGCAGTGATTCTCTCCATAGACTAGACCTTGTAGAGACTCTATTAACACCGAATTTGGACCCCAGCTATAAGGGATTTCCATTGAACTCAAGGTCAAAATGAAGTCTAAAGTATGGAAATCTAATCTCAAGACTAACATTATAATTGTTAATTATAATTTTCTGGTTCTAAAATCAGCATCTTGAAGTCTTACTTGTGTGCCTTGTCATGACTACCTTGTACTAAACTAAAAAAGTTTATGCACGACAAGTTCATGTATTTATGTTTAAAATAAAATCCTCATCTATTGGTTACTTAAATTTTAAGATAAAATCCTACAAGAACTATTACTCTTAAACACTCTATGTTTTTAAAAAAAATACTATAGCTATTGTTATTAGAGAAAGAACATGTTCTGTTCATTTCACCATAATAAAGAGGCACCCCTCAAGTCCACTTAATGTAAGATTCCGGCACAAAGACCATTGAAAAAGAACCTGAAAAATTAACTGGTAACGTAATTATTTAGTAGTTCCCTCAAGAAGCTGAGGTACTTTGTTTCTTTCTCCAGAACATGAACAGAATAAAAATAAAGCATGGAAATGTACTTAGCAATCCAAGATCAGAGGAGGCAATGGTATTAGAGATTAAAACCTGAGCAGACTGCGGATGACAGTGGAAGCCCAAACTCCATTTGCACAGTTCCCACACAGATTAAGCCTCCAGTGAATCTCCTTAGACCATGAACAAAGAATGGAAATAGTCTTGTTATACACTGAGTGCATTGGAAAGTAGATTAACACAGATAATTTTTAACGTTATTGTTTTTCTCTCTTTTGGTCCCTTTTAAATTTGTTCTAGTTTTTATATTTTCTTTTGGATTGAGGGCTGTTTTTTTTTGCATATGATTTTCTTTCTTTTTTTTTGGAGTTTTCAGTGGTTTATTGAGCATTCAATATTTTGCCATGATGACTTAGGATAGTTAGGTGTTTTTTTTTATTTTGTGTTTTACATTTTATTAGGGGCTCATACAACTCTTATCACAATCCATACGCATATGATTTTCTTTAAATAAAATCTAGGATAGGACTTAGTTACTGTGAAGACTATAAATGGATTCAGTTTCTTTGGGTTAGGACAGGGCAGGCTGGGGCAAATGGTGAGTTTAAGACTGAAGAAAATGTTCTAAAATTGATGGAGATCATAACTGCACAGCTCTTTTTAATATATTTAAACCACTGGGTTGTGTGGTATATGAATTATGTCAATTAAACTCAAGTTAAATTTTTTAAATGCAGTTAGCAAGTAAATTGTTTATAAAACTCATGGCAAATTTACTGAATACATGCCGTGGCAATTACATTATATCCTGTCAGCCTGTCAATAAAATTGCAGCTTGATGACCTCATTTTGAGGCATGACAGAAATAAGTAGCTCAATGGAGATCAAACCCAGTCTCTCTGCCTTCCTTTTCTGCGCTGAGACAGTCAGAGAGCTGGAGGAGACCCGTGCCAACACTGAAATGCATACACTGCCACTGGATCCACAAGACCTTCTACCCACTGGCCTGCGATATTCCTGCATTTGGCATCATTACATATACTGTGAATCTAAAGAGGAATTTATCGACTAGTACCGAACATATAGGCTAATATCGGACTTAGGAACTTGATCTGAACTGGGCTGAGATGTTTTCTCAATATATAATTGCTCTTTTATATAAAGTTCTTATACACATGAGTGTATGACTGTTCCTCTAGTCAACCCAGACTAACACTTTCTTTCATAAGTGATATACTATACCAAACTCACACAATAACAGCATTGATCACATTCTGTTCTATGCTATGTTCCAAATGGGCAGCCTTAATCATCCTGTAACAACCCTGTTAATACAGCAGTTCTCAACCTGTGGGTTACGACCTCTTTTGGGGTCAAAGGACCCTTTCACAGGAGTCACTTAAGACCATTGGAAAACATGTATTTCCAATGGTCTTAGGAACCAAGTCACTGCTCCTCTATCCATCTCCAGGAGGGTCTGCCCACATACGAGTACGCAGCGTAATGACATAATCAGACAACCCCATCACATTCAACTTGTACAAATAAAGGTGGATGTGACAGGGTTGGCACCACAATGTGTTTATGTGGACAAGTCACACATGCGTAGAGAGCAGCTGCTGTGTTAAAAGCAGCTACTGTGTTAAAAGCAGCGACAGTGTTAAAAGCAGCAGTATTGGTGGTAAATGACACTTCATGAATTATTATTTCTGGGTAAAATCATAAACTACTGCAAAATATCGATATCTGTACCATGGGAACTTTATCTGGATGCTGATTGGTCTTTTTATATTCAGCTGTGGTTGATGTGAATACTGCTCCTTGTGATAGTAACAGGTATGTAAAAACACAACATAGAGAATGTTAAATCATAGGAAATTTTAATAAACTGTATTGACTAAATTGTGCCATGTATCATCTTTAGTACTATTTTTTTTAAATAAGAAATTTAAACAAGACGCTTGACTTGAAGGGAAAACTATCTAGGCTTCATTGAGAGTAATTTACGCCTACTTAAAGACAGATTGCCCTACATGTAATAGCTACATACAAAAATGTTATAAAACTGTCCTTGGTTTTACAATGATAAATGAAAAACATAAAAATTCTTCAATCGAACAAGGCATGCAAGGATTTTTTTCATGTCATTTTTTTTGTTTTTGTTAAACAGTGAGAGCAAAATAACCTACTGAAATACAAAGAGAGAAGCTGAATGAGCAAGCCACTGATGGAGAAGGGGAGCTTTCACAGAACCAGTGTTTTCCCCATCCCATCTCCACCTGATGTTGATCAAAACATACCATTGGTGATTTAGTAAACGAATAAATAAAGGGAAAAATTTAATATGCTTGTGTACATGCACCAGTTACTTTGTGTACAATAAAGGAATGAGGAAGGGGAAATGAAATAAAGAGAAAACTATACTGTAGTTGTCAGGAGGTGGTGGAATCAAACTGTGGTTTTCTAATCGAGAATGGATTCTTGGTCGGCTGGAAGAGAGTTCTGGAGGAAAGGAGCAGGCTCCCTTAGAAGATGCCTCCTGTCTGCTGCTGGAACACATCAATTGTATCTTCATCCTCCATTTCCAACTGTGCAGGTGTGTCTGTTTCATTGATTGGCTGTCTGTCGAATCAAATCAGATCTGACTCATTGACAAACCCTGTTCACAATAGGCTTCCATTAGCTTACTAAGTGGGTGTGCCTCTGAATCTTAAACTGCACCACAGAACCATCCTGCCCTACCACCTTCAAGTTAATCTGATCATTGTTCTCAGTCTTGACTCCTCCCTTGAGTTTTTTGTTGGCCAGGGTGAATGCTGAAGTCTTCTCAAAAGAGGTACCAGGTCCGCACCAAACGAGCACACAGGCAGCTGCAGGAACAGCAGGAGGAGGTGGCAGTGGTGGAGGAGGGAGAGCCATCTTTTGTATTATTAAAGCTATGGTTATATATTATTTTCATTAGCCAACCATCCCATGACAATGGATCATGTAGAAGAACGTTAAGAAAAGATAGTGAGGATTTTTTATGGTATGGTTTTACTTCAATGACAGCAGGAACTGAGAAACTACAATGTCTTACTTGTTGTGAAGTTCTATTAGTTGAATCTATGAAGCTGAACAAACTAATATGCCATTTTGATAGCAAATATCCGAGCTTTGCTGGCAAGGATACCAACTATTTTAAAAGCAAAGCTGATGATAAACTCAAGAAAGCCAGACTTGACACTGGTGGCAAGTACCACAAACAAAACGTAGCAGTCATTGAAGTTTCATATTTGGTGGCACTCAGAATCACCAGCGCTATGAAACCCTACACCATTGCTGAGGATTCACTGTTGCCAGGGGCCAGTAAATTGTTCGAGTTATGATCAGAGATGAATTTGTTACAAAATTGAGCGCAATTTTCTTATCAAATGACACTGCCTGCAGAAGAATAGCAGACAAGGCTGCTGATATTCTTGATCAGATAATCCAGGAAAGTAAATCTGCTCCACTTCCAATATTTAGCATCCAGCGTGATGAATCTACAGACGTTGCAAACTGTTCACAGTTACTGTTTACCTGAGGCATATTAATGATGGCGACTTTAAATATGAGTTTCTTTTTTTGCAAACCTCTTAAAATGGCAACTACTACACGTGATGTATTTGATAGTTGGTTCATTCTGAAAGAGCATAAGATCTCTTGGGAAAAGGTTTGTGGTGTTTGCAGATGATGCTCCACTATGCTAGGATGTCAATCTGAATTTCAACGTTTGGTACTGAGTCACCGAAAGTCACCGGAACTCACTGTATAACTCCTCAGAAAATATTAGCAACAAATACACGGCCAAAAGAGTTACAAGAAGTAATGAGAAGCATCATAAATTCTGTCAATTTTGTAAAGGCGAGCACTTTAAACAGTCTACTGCTTTCGCAACTGAAGTGAGACGGTTGTCCAGAGGAAAAGTTTTAAAAGGTGTTTTTGAGCATGGTGATGAACTCAAAACGTTTTTTATCAGAAAACATGACCGCAGTTCAAAGCATTTTGCAGCGATAAAAGTGAGATACAGAAAATAGTTTGATTGCCATCTTTGCCATCTTGAATGAGTTACAATTTATTACTGCAAGGACAAAATGCAACATGCCTTGATTTATCTGAAAATATCTGATCATTCCAAAGGAAACATCAGCTTTGGAGGAAAAAATTGGATGAAAATAAAATTTACCAAAAAAATAATAAAAAGAAAATAAAATTTACATGCCTACCCTATCTGTTTTCTTTGAAGAACATGACACTGAACCAGACAAAAGGATTACAATTTCTGTGAAAGAACACTTGCATATGCTTGCAGATGAAATTTCATCGTACTTTCCAAATCTACCCGACACCTCATTTGCACTTGCCAGAAGCCCATTTACAGTCAAAGTTGAAGATGTTCCTGAGATAGCACAAGAGACGTTTATTGAACTAACAGCGATGCAGCGAGAACTGATTTCTCTACAATGCCAGTTACAAAATTCTGGATCAAGTGTTTGCAGTCAGGTCCTGTTCTGTCGGAGACTGTGTTGCACCTTTTTCTTCCATTTCCAACAACTTATCTTTGTGAAACAGGGTTTTCCAGCTTGTTTGTTATCAAGTCTAAATAAAGAAGTAGATTTGTTGTGGAAGATGATCTTGTGCTCTTGCAAAGACTGTCTGGAGAATTTCTGATCTAGTGAGAAAGAAACTATCTCAACCTTCTGGCTTTTTACGCACACTGTCGCAAAATGTAGCAATGTAGTTCACTATTGTTATATTAAGACTGTTACTCATGCTACACCATGCTTCAAGACAAAATTTCATTTATTTATAATTAGAAATCAGTATTTCACAAGATATAATTACCTATTTTTGTGATTAATCACTATGCTTTATATATGTTCAATTTGTAAACTAAAAATATATCCTACATATCAGATGTTTACATTATAATTCACAACAGTAGCAAAATTACAGTTATGAAGTAGCAACAAAAATGATTTTAAGATTGGGGATCACCACAACATGAGGAACTCTATTCAAGGGTCGTGGCATTAGGAAGGTTGAGAACCAAGGCTGTAGTAGGACACACTATGACCCCATTTTGTAAATAAAGGAGTGAACACAGAGCAATGAGGTTACTTGCCCAAGATTAGAAAGCAGTGTCAGGAGTTGAAACCAAGTGTTCTGACTCTAATGTTCTATCTTGAAATACTGGTCTAGCACCCTACCTTCGGTGACAAATACTCATCTTATTCTGAATATTTATTCATGCTGACTAGAAAACTACATATCTCCTAAGAATAATGTCGGCTTTTCAACTCCACTGATGAATCACTAATAAATAAAAGAAACTCCTTTTTTCATTGTTTGTCAGTTTTCCCTGTAGCACTAGAATTACTTACTACTACTCCCTTCCAGGAGGGTACCCCAGTGGCAGTTGCTACATTTGTCACTATTAATGGAAAGGTTGGCAATTTGAATCCACTTAGCTACTCTGTAAGAGAAAAATATGGCAGTTGGTTTCCATAAAGATTGATAGTGTATATGGATTATGTGCCAAATAAGACAGTTCAAAACAAAAATAATGTATAGCCTTATAAACCTCTGAGGCAGTTTTAGTCACAATCGACTTGAGAGTAATGAGTTTGGTTTTATACTTCCCATGCCTATCGCAGTAAGTACTAACTGCTTAAAAAACGCTGAAAACTTATTGCTGAAAAGGTGATCAAATCATGGATCAAATGATAGCAACTCAAAAGATTAGCTAGGAATCTTGGAGTAGTAAGTTTATGCTAGTGAGGAATAACTCAGAAAAGTATGGTAAGAATGGTTGCTTAATTCAAAAAGTATGTGTCAATAAATTATATATACAAACTGCTGAGTTAGTAGTTTATATTTACCTCTACACATTCTCACAAACAAAATATAGAAACTTTACAGAAAACAGAGAAATACCAGTAAACATCATTGTAGGAAAAAAAAAGCCAGGATCTCAGTATTTTCCCAAAATCATTAACTTGAAAAAGTGCTAACTTACTTCTTCAGCAGACATGTGAAATCATAAAGCATTAGGCAACACACTGCCATATTCCCACCTAAGTGCACGAATCCGTAGTAACCGGTCATACCTAGGACATTGAGAGAGTATTAGCATACAAAGAAGCAGGAAATCAGACACTGTTCTATCAGTAAGGACTCAAGGATCTTATCAACTAAACTGTCATTTGTGGATTTTTTTTTTTAAGATTCTGATGCAAATAGATCTACTCTAAGAAGACATCTTTGGGACTACCAGAAATCGGGAATAGGAACTGGGCTGATGCCCCTAGCACTGTTCATTGTCGTAACTGTGATGGTGACACAGCAGTAATGTGGAAAAAGATCAGAAAGGCCCTTATTTCTTAGAGATGTATCCTAAAGTATATAGTGGTAAAATGTTATCTGATGTTTAGTACTTAGTTTTAAGTAGCCTAACATACATATGTCATAAATTATGGAAAATGTATTGTTAAATTTATAAGACAACTCCAGGAGCTTCACTATATTATTCTCTCTGCTTTCAAGAATAGTGCAATCTTTTACAATACAAATTTTAAACTGGAAAAACGAAGTTAAAATGCTTACATTAAATCAAACTTAAAAGAAATAACTCACTGCCACATGGAGTTGTTTGACTCATAATGACACTGTAAGGACAGGATAGAAGCGCACCAGTGAGTTTCCGAGATTGTAACTCTTTTTTAAGAGTAGAAAGCCTCATCTTTTCCCCGCAGAACAGCTGGTGGTTTTGAAATGCTGTTTCTGGTTAACAGTCCAGCGCATAAACACTGAAAACACTCTCACTTCCATCAAGCCAATGCTGACTCATAGCAAACCCCTGTGGGTTTCCGAGATTGTAATTATTTACAGGAATAGAAACACGGCCTTTTCCCCTCGGAACTACTAGTGGTTTTGAACTGTGGACCATGTAGATCACAGCCCAACAAGTAACCATGCTACCAGGGCTCCATGCATAACCACAGAGATAAATAAATCTGAGATCTGTTGCTATCAACCAGAAACTTAATTGAGAAACCCCATGGAAAACTCTTCTTTGTTTCCTGCTACTACAAGTAAAATCACAGCAGCTTACAAGTACGCAATAGTGCAGCGTCGATTTCTTAACAAAGAACAGTGCCGAAATTTGATGGTTGGTATCAAATTGCTTCTTCCGTCTGATTTTGCTTCATTACTAGGAAGAGAATTAAAGAGAAAATGGATAAATACACTGCAGAACAACAAAAATTTTTAAGTTTTATTGACATGTAACAATTCACATCACACAATTCAATAGTTATTAAGAATTGTACAAAAAACTGTACAATTACCACTACAATCAATTTTAGAACATTTTCTTATTTCTTGTACTCATTGTTATTAGCTTCCTCTTTCCCACCAACCACCCCTACAATCCCCACAAGAAACCATTAAATCCAGTTCCTGGCACTACAGAACCAAAAAATTAACTTTTCCATGATATTTTTCAAAGGACTGATACACGTACACATTTTTACCTATTTGTACGTAACAGTTTACCTAAGCAAATTGTGCTGCTTCTACTTCAGAACTTTTATTTACACATTACAAGATTAAAGTAAGAAAAAGCCAAGTTAACTAACTTGTCAATGCAATGATACTATAATAATTTAATCTCCTTTAACCATTTGGTATTGTACAGTTTTGCACACTGATTGCTTTCTATTATTTCAAAAGACAAGTGTCCTATTTGTTCACTGAGGTAAGAGAAAACCTGACATCATGGCCCGAAGAAGGTGGTCTTACATGATGTTTCTATTGTATGAGCACTCCGCTTCTAGGAGCACTTCCGAATCCTCACCACACTACTGTAGCTGGACATGGAGTCAGCAGTTTATTCATTCAACAAATATTTGCTATTTCCCCATCTATATTTTTTACTATACTTTAGGGTTTTTTCATATACAGAGGAAGTAGTTTCACCCTATAAAATGCACATCTTCTTAGACACTTGATATGGATCACATTTTAAAACCAGAAGAACAAAAGGAGTAAGTATCTACTTTAGCATTTTAAAGCAATTAGATGAATATAAAAAGGGTCCACCATGCTTTGTTCCACATAATGCACTAGGCCCTGAAAACAGGAAAAATGCACACCCTGTGCTGTTAGGTTTTTCTATCTGCTGTCACTCTATGGGTACCAGATTATGGTCTACATTGTACAAACTAAGCACAAATACACCTAATACCAAGTACTTAAAAACATACATCAAATGTCCTAAAAAAATCACATTTATAGGTGGGTAAATAAAAAGATTTCTTTTGATATATAATTTAACCACACATTGCTTACAGTGATTGTTTTCTCAGAAGGACATCAGGAAGATGGGGGACAAATTTTTAAAACAAGAATTTACAAGTGTTATGAATACAAGAAAGTAGTTCAAAGTGGAACACATCCTGGCCCACCAAGCCCTGAGGACGATATTTCCACTCAGAGAAGTCAAAGCACAGAGAGGACCATATGGCCAGTCCACTATGAGACACGATGTACCTCACTGACCCATAGTGCTACCAGGGGACAACACTGGAAACACAGTGTGGGAACTGTGCCCAATCTGACCCCATCACACTGAGGCAAAACACTAAGAGCCATGCAACAGAACAGCAAAGGAAGCAGAGCAAAGAAGTCTTGAGGGAGTACAAAAAATAGACTTTGGGGCCAGAGTGTGCCACCCCATCAGACTCAACTGGAAAACACTCCTAAAGGTCAACAAACAGACCTTGAACTATTTACAGGCTTTTCTTTTTTTTTTGTCTTTTTTTGGTTTTCTTTTGTTGCTTCGTTTTGCTCTGTCTTGTTTTTTGTGCATATTATTATCTCTGCAATTCTATCTAGAAAAAATAGGCGGGATAAACAATCTGAAGGAGAAAACAACGGACTGCTGGTTCTGGGGAGATATGGGAGCAGGGGAGGCGGGGGTGGGGGGAAAGGAAGTGGGTGTTAACAAACCTAGGGACAAGGGAACAATAAGTGATTCAAAATCAATGGCCAGGAGGGTGCAGGAGGCCTGGTAGGGCTTGATCAAGAGCAGTATAACCTAGAGGAATTACTGAAATCCAAATGAAGACTGAGCATGATAGTGGGACAAGAAGAAAGCAAAAGGAAATAGAGGAAAGAATTAGGAGTCAAAGAGTATTTAAAGGTCTAAATACAGGTGTGTACATGCCAATATTTATATATGATGATGGAGAAGTAGATCTAATGTGCATGTATTTATAGGTTTAGTATTAAAGGACATTGGGACTCTACTCAAATACTCCCTCAATGCAAGAACACTTTGTTCTATTAAATTGGCATTCCATGATGCTCACCTTCCCTACATGATTGCTGAAGACAAAACAGGTGCATAAGCAAATGTGAAAAAGAAAGCTGATGGTACCAGCTATCAAAAGATATGGCCTCTGGGATCTTAAAGGCTTGAAGATAGAGACCCACATGGATGAAGCACACTAACCTGTGTGATCACGAGGTATCTATAGGAACAGGTACCAGTCATCAAAGAACAAAAAAAATCATCATTGTGAATGAGGGGGAGTGCGGAGTGGAGACTCAAAGTCCATCTGTAGGCAAGTAGACATCCCTTTACAGCAGGGTCACAGGGAGGAGACGAGCCAGTCAGTGTGCAGTATAACACTGATGAAACACACAACTTTCCTCTAGTTCTTTAATGCTTCCTCCCCCAATTATCATGATCTCAATTCTACCTTACAAATCCGGGTAGACCAGAGGCTGTACACTGATACAGATAAGAGCCGGAAACACAGGGAATCCAGGGCAGATAAACCCTTCAGGATCAATGAGTGCAGCAATACCAGGAGGGTAAGGGGAAGGTGGGGGAGAAAAGAGGAACCAATGATCCACA
The DNA here is from genome assembly GCF_050624435.1 of Tenrec ecaudatus. Classification (NCBI taxonomy): domain Eukaryota; kingdom Metazoa; phylum Chordata; class Mammalia; order Afrosoricida; family Tenrecidae; genus Tenrec; species Tenrec ecaudatus. The sequence continues at coordinate 21,127 of NW_027457806.1, forward strand.
TATAACCCCCTCCCTGGGGGTGGAAAACAGAAAAGTGGGTGAAGGGAGATATTGGACAGTGTAAGACATGAAAAAAATTTTATAAATTATCAAAGTTTTGTGAGGTAGGGAGGGAGGGAGAAGAAGGGTAAAAAATGAGCGGATACCAAAGACTCAAGAAGAAAGAAAATGTTTTGAGAATGATGATGGCAACAAATGTGCTTGACATAATAGATGGATTTATGGATTGTGCAAAGAGTTAGTTATACAAGCCCCCAATAAAATGATTTAATAAAATAAATAAACCTAACCAAACTCACTACCAAAAAAAAAAAAATTTCCTGTATCCATTGCTGGTAGGAATGTAAAATGGTATCGCTAATGTAGGTAGTAGTGTCGCAGCTCAACAAAAATCTGATCTACTACACCCAGATTTGAAAAGACATGCAAACAGACTTGTACACCAACATTCCTTGCTATACTATTTGCAATGGGTGAAGATAAGAACCACCTAATGCCCATGAATAGGAAAATGTGATATATATGTGTACACACTACTGCTGCTGCTGATGTTGTTACTCAGCCAATCGGAGAAATGAAGAATTGGCACAATCTACAATATGGATGGGACTCGATGTCATTAAACTAGTGAAAGAAGTCAACCACAGCACGGGACTTGGTTTCAATCTCTTGCCACCAAGAACAGTGGCCCAGAACTACCAGTCTGTTTTAATGCTTCTTTGCTTTTTATGGCAGGTGTGGCTCTGCTGTTGTAAATATTATTGGAACGTTTGCCCTATCACCAACTCCTGTTGTTTCTGTAAATAGTGCTCAGTCACTTAAAGGTTTAATTTACACAAGTCAACAATTCATGTATTGCAGTTCACAGCTGGCCCATACTTGTATAATTTCCCTTTCTCGACAATGTTCTAAATTCTGTAACATTGGCTAAACTAATGACACCATCAAAGTGTACCGGCTACACTTTAGACTCCTAAGTGAAACATCAGCAGTTTAAAGTCACCAGCCAAGTCTGTGGGGGAAGGATGAGGCTTTTTACTCCTGTGATGATGTGCAGGCTGGGAGACTCACAGGACAGTTCTACCCTGCCCTATAAAGTTGTCATGAGTCAGCAAGGGGATGATAATTGATAATGTTCTGTAACATAAAATGACAATGATGTCTCTTAGGTGAACCAGAGTCATTTATAAACCATGAGTGGATTTTAGGCTTGTACTTAATTCTAGTCCCAATCTAAGAACAGCTAGTTCTTATGACATGGTCCTGCTTGGTGGTTGCCCTCATGAAGAAATCACTGAAGATATGAGTCTACAGCAAAATGTGGTGAAGAACCTAGATGGTGCCCAGCTATTAGAAAAAATAGTATTGGGGATTTTAAAGGTTTGTTTTCAAACAAGCAGCCATCTAAGTGGGGTGTCACATGGAAGGAGCCCATCAGCCTGTGTGAACATAATCCAAATCTAAAGGCTGGAATGATATCAAAGCTTAAATTGTGAACAATTGGTTTGTAGAAGGCTATGGTTGTCAGTGGAAGCCCAAAATCCATTTAGAGGGTCCACAAAGAGATCAAGCCTCTTGTGAATTCCCTCTCGTTATAGCTGAGGGATGTGAAGAGCTCTATTATCAGACACTGTAAATCAATATGTCAGACATAGATCAAAATGCAGTATATCTTATTTGATTTTCTTTTGGACCCATTTTAAAGCTGTTTCAATTTAAAAAAAAAGTGAAGGGAAAATACTCATGAAGCAAACCCTTGGAGCCTCACTGTGACCATGGACGAGGGGTGGAGGGCCTCGCTAGCATGCAGAGCGCAGTGGATTCCTGCGGATGCGGTTAGGTTCAAACTCAGCACCCCACCATTTGCTCTCCCTTATGAGCCATCTAAATGTGTTCTAGTTCTTAAGATACTTGTAGCTTTCTTTTGACTGAGGTTTTTGTTTTACTTTCATAGTCTTGTTAGTGTTGTTTTTATTGTTTTCACTGTTTTTCTGTATATAAAATCCAAGATAGGTGAATCAGAGGCAGTAACTGGATTCATGGTTCCTTGGGGCAGGGCAGGGGAGGTGGGGAGGAAATGGGGAGCTAATAACAATGAGTCCAAGAATGAAGAAAATATCTAAACCTGATTATGGTGATGATTCTACAACGATATGTGAATTATATACCAATAAACTGTTAAAAAGTCCATCGCAAATTATATAATTAAATGGTTCAATCATATTAAGAAGAGTTGTACAATCATTACCACAATCGAATTTAGAACATTTTCTTCCTTCTTGTACTCACTGTTATTATTGTACTCACTTCCTTCAAACCGCCCCAGCCACAACTCAGGAACCATTAATCAAGATATTGTCTCAATAGATATACCTACCCTAGATTTCATATACACTAAAACATTTAAAAACAGCAAAAAACCTACTAAAAATAACAAAGTAAAACAAAAGTATCCCAACTGAAAAGATAGAAAATATAAAAAACTAAAATCAATTTAAAATGGGTCAAAAAGGAGATCAATGGATATGGTGCTAAATTTTAAAGGAATTGCATCTGCAATAATCCACTTTCCAATGCACTCTGCATAACAGCAAGGCTAACCACAACACTTGTCTATGCTCAGAGAGGACTCACAGAGCTTTATCCATACATATTTCCCCTGCACTTTGTTTTTACTGAAGTAAAATGGGTCAAAACAGAGGTCAAATGATATCATGCTTTATTGTAATCATCTCTATAACACTCTCTGTCTGATAGCAAGACTACTGACATCCTTCAACTGAGTCAGAGAGGATTCACCGGAATCTTAAACCACTTGTGTGGAACTTGCAAATGATTTTGGATTTCCACTGTCATCCATATCCTTCTGCAAATCAGGTGTTCACAATTTAAGCTCTAATACTATTCCCTCCTTCATATTTGAGTTTTAATTATTCACACTCCTCTGGTCACAAAGGCTGATGTGCTTCTTCCATGTGGACTTAGGTGACATTTCACTCAGAAGGCTGCTTGTTGAAAAATAAGACCCCCATGCGCCATTCTTTCTAAAAATCATACCATCTAAATTTCTTTACTACACTTTGCTTTAGCATCCATATCTTCAGTGAGCATCAAAAAGGGCCAAGTCACAAGAACTAATTCTCATATTGGGCTAGAATTAAATGCAAGTCTAAATCCCATTCATGTTATCTATGGTTTACGTACATCTCTGGTTAATCTTAAGAGACATCATTGTAATTTTATATTAGAGAACATTATCAATCACCCCCAGGGGCACATGGCAATTCTATTGATAGTGTGAACTTTTTGATTAAAGAATCTATAAACGAATGCTGATCAAAAGGGAAAAATTCAAAATTGAATTTCAAATTACCAAGAACTCTAGACTTTCTAGAGCCACGTAAACTGGAAAAACCCAAGTCCTAAAATAATCCTTAAACCAAAAATATCCTCCAAAGTGGGTTACTCCACAAAGAGGTGGGATATGGGATAAGACCATCCACCTGAGGGTCTACACCAAGACAAGGCTGGGGCAAATCCCCACAGAAATGAAAGAACCTTGCCAGGAAATCAAGTTTAGGCCAGGGGAGAGGAACATCACTGATAGTTCTGTTGGCGAGCATGGTAGGTGAATGGGGAGAAATATCCTCACATTGGGAAGGGGTGCTAAACAATGATTGTAGGGAACCTATAGGGACAGATTTTATGTTCCTGGGTAAACACTACAAATATGTCTCTAGCCAAAGCTCAATAAAACATGCCATGGACTAAACACCAAGATGTCACTGGATGCTGACCTTGTGGTACGGTAAACCTTGTGGTCAGCATGGCATCACTCGGGCTACACAAGCGCTTAACACAGAGGCCCAGCAGAATGAACTGAGCCTGGCCTCAAAGGTGCCTGTACCCTTGGACTGAGGACTGGGGTGCTTAGATAGAAGAGGAAGCAGAGTGGCTGCCCTGGACCTGTGGAAGTGATGGTCATTGGACCTTGGGGGGAACCCCATTTGGTTGGAGTCCATCAAAAGGGACTCAGAATCACCATATATTTAGTACCTTGATGCTCCCCTCTCAGTGATATGACTGGCTTTGATCTGTTGGGCAGGGATTTAAACTTGGAAGAATTGATCCAGGATGTTTCCCCTGGCATCGATCCCCCCTGCTTAGGGTAAACAGAATTCAACTGAATATGAGATCTAACTGTGTGGAGCAACAACTCATGGGTTTCGGCTCAAGTTAGAACTGTACTTGCAGACTCCTCAAACCTACAGCAGAATGATGTGTCATCGGAAAACTTGATGGTGTTGCCAGTGCAATCATCTTATACTCCAGGGGGAATGATTGACAATGTGTTACTTTTCTGTTTCTATGGGTTTTTTCCCTGCCTTTCATTTGCTTGTTTTGTTTGTGTTTCTCTTTAGTTGTCTGCTAGTTGTTTTGCTGCTGTTGGTGGGGTAGTTGGTCTTACAGGGTATTAATTTGTCATAGTATGGCTGTCAAAGTAAACCCGAGCTATGCATATCCCAGGGACAAGCAGATGGATTCTGGCCCCAATTTAACCTTAGTCCCAATCCAAAGACAGTTAGTTTGGATAACATGGCCTTGCCCACCTCATGTAATGATCACTGAAGATAAGGGTGCTATAGCTAAGTGTGGTGAAGAAAACAAATGGTGCTCACTATCAATCGGAATAGTGTGTGGAGTCTTAAATTCAAACAAGTAGTCATCTAAACGAGGAGTGAACTATGTCCACAAAGAAGAAGCACACCAGCTTGCGTGACCCAAAGGCACGCAAAACAAAATTCAAAAATGACAAAGGGAAAAGTATCAGAGCCCAAATTTCGAAGACCCAATTTATAGAATGCTATAGAAGATAGGGGGGCCCCAAACCCATCTGCAGAGTATCTAGTCAGATTAAGCCACCAGCAGATCCCCTCTAGTCACAGGAAAGTGTCTCGAACAGCTTTTCTATCAGATAGAGATCATTGTAAGTGTGATTATGCTGGAATGAACTGGATACATGGTCAGATGACCTCCCTTCTAACCTGAACTTGTTCTTGGTCAGTGGTTTTCAACCTTCCTAATATACATTTACTACAGTCCCTCATATTGTGGTGACCCCCCCAACCATAAAATTATTTTTGTTGCTACTTCATAACTGTAATTTTGCTACTGTTATGAATCGTCATGTAAAACCTGATAAGCAGGAAGTATTTTCATTGTTACAATTTGAACACAATTAAAGCAGAGTGATTAATCACAAAAACATTTTCTATTGTGAAAGACTAATTTCTAACTACAAATGAAATTAATTTTGTTGTAAAGCATAGTGTAGCATGGGTAACAGTTTTCACGCCAGTTACTCGTATGTGGGCATATCTGCATATGGGCAGCCCTGCCTAGAGACAGCTAGAGGAACAGTGTCTTGGTTCCTAAGACCATTGGAAATGTGTTTTCAGGTCTTAGGTGACTCCTGTGAAAGGGTTGTTTGACCCCCAACGGGTAGTACCCAACAGGTTGACAACTGCTGTTTAGGTGAGAGCATTTCTTGCTTGTTCTAAGACAAGGTGGTCTTTTCTTTCTTACTCATTATTTGTAATTTTATCTCTAAAGAATTGATTGTGTTAATGATTATGTAAGTCTTCTTGATATGACTGAACTATTGAATTGTGTGATATATGTGGATTAAGTACCAATAAAACTGTTTTAAAAAAGGCTCAGAAACCCACACAGGCAGTCTATCCTGTCCCATAGAGTCACTATGAGTGGGCATTGACTCAATGGCAGTGAGCTTGGTTTGTTTTTGACCAAATCACAGGGCATTATTACTTTGTCTTACAGCTCAAATTCTTCACTGTGCCAAATCCCAGGCTTAACTTTTACTATCTGTAAATCTAGAAACCTTTTGAGCTTTCTGCAGCACTAGTTCTGTATAAACTCCACTCCAACTATGAATAATCTCTACTGCACCGATACTCAAACCAAACTCTGCCAGTGAGTTGATTTCCACCCAAAGCAGTTCTGCCCATAGGACAGGGTAGAACTGCCCCTCTGGATTTTTAAGACTGTCACTTTATAGGAGTAGAAAGCTTCATCTTTCCTCCTCAGAGTAGCTGATGGTTCCAAACAGCTGATCTTGCAGTCAGCAGCCCAACATGTAGCTATCATGTTGTCTATTGTCTATACTGCCTACTATATATTGTCTATTCTCTTTACTCAATGCATTAAAACATCTATTAATTTTTTTAAAAAGTAAAATGTATGTATTCCACTTTGTTAGTGCTTTTATTCACTTGTATCTCAATTTGGGTCTATCCTAATTCCGTCATATCAATCAACCAACAAATATGCATTAAAGCACCCAAAATGCAGATATAACAATAAGCAATATTAAGTCCTTTAGAGCTGGGCTAAATTATATAGTTAGAATATAATCAGGTGCAGAGAGATTAAATAAAACCCAAATATGATGCAAAATCAACTAGCTAATATTATTTCTAATTAATTCTTAACTCTGATAACTTAAAAAAATCTTATGAAAACTTACACATCGGATTGGTTTTGTTCATATAAAGCCTTCATCTCCTCCAGAATTTGTCTGAGTCCATCCTCCTGGAATATATAAACTGCTTTTGATATATATCCATGGATTCCCCAATGCATTCAATTAATCCCCTAAATCTATCTGTACTACATTTATCCTCAATTTATATATATAATTTATTTAAAATCCATAGCCATTGCATAAATTCTGGCTATTTATGTACCTATATCAAAAATAAAGGCTGAATCGAGCATGAAAGTACACATTTTCACTGCAAAAACAACAAATACAAGTTTTAAAATATTTCTCCCAATTTTTTCCCCCAAAGACACAGTTTTGGTTTGTATTGCAAGAAAAGAAAAGCCAAAGGAATTTTTCCTACCATCTACCTTAAGATAGAAATTTTTCACTTAGACAAATAAAATGTTTTAATTCTAAAATTCATAAATGTTAATAAGATAGTTGACCATTTGAAAAGAAGTGACATCACATATTCTTTCAGCCAAAATACAGTCTTGGGTTCAACCAACCCTGTAGCCAATTATATGTTGAAAATATTTGATGATGATGAATAGCCTTGTTTACTCTTGATGTCATTTATTACCCATTTCATCTCCACAATTCTAAAAGTTACAAGTCCTGCTAGTCTTCAATCACTTAAAAAACTCATTTATCAATATCTGTAGAATTGAGTTTCAATCATCCACATTTCTCACCACTAGCTCATCTCTCTGCCTCCATTAGTTCTTCTCTTCTGATGCATTTTCCATATTGCCAATAACCAAAACCACTTCCATTAAGTACATTTTGATTAAATGACCCTATAGGACGGAGAAAATTGCTCCCTATGGTTTACACAGCTGTAAATCTTTACAGAAGCGGCTATCTTTCTCCCTTAGAATGGCTGGTGTGTTTGAATTGCTGACCATTAGGCTAGCAGCCCAATGCATAACTCCAGGCCTCATTTTACTGCCAATAAGTACTCCAAAATATAAAAACATCCCGCCACACCCCTACCTGAAAACCTCTACCTGATTCCAAATGCCTGTGGAATAATGCCGAAGTTTTTCTAATCCTAGAACCCACCATTGACATCTCCATACATAACCTTTCCAGTTGTGATCATGAGTCTTAAGCCATTGTTTATCACCTGCCTGTGTGAGGGCTAATACTTCATACAAGGCTCGAACACCCACTCCCAACCCCCCAGTAGCATTTCTCTTTATGCTCCCATCTACGCAACACCAGTTTCACTTACCACATTGCATTCTATTCACTTGTGTTTCTTGGTCCTCTCACTGACATCTATCTAGTTGCTGCCCTATGATTGTTTACTACGATGCTTAAACGTACAGGCTCTTGAGCCAGACTTCCAGGGTTCAAGCTCTAGCTCTGCTCTTTACTGGCTATATCACCACTGACAAATCTCCTAACTTCAATTCTCCACTCACATGTTTGAGGTGGGGGGAGACAGCTCAGATCTCACACAATTATGAGGAGAGACAATTGCAAGCTAAGTGCTGAACATCATTCCTACTTCCATGTTATTGTAGTGGACAAATAATCATAATAGTAACAATACGACTGTTAGCACTATTATTATTTCTTGTAGAAACAGCATACAGGGACTCAGCCCTGGGTGTGTCAGGTACAGTTCCTCACTACACCAAGAGCTCTGTACCATCATCATGCCCATTTTTGTTGGTGAGAACACTGGACGCACAGAAAGCCTGAGTCCACAGTGATCGAACAGAGTATGAATCTCAGTCTGGCACCAGAGGCCTACTTCATCATCACATTTTGCTCACTGAGTGCGTGCGCGCACACTAACGCGCATAAAACGCTAGATCCAATAAAAACGACTGGTTCTGTGGGTTTCTGAGGCTGTCAATCTTTAAAAGAACAGAAAGCTTCCAGCTTTCTTCGGCAGAATGGAGGTGGATTCGAATTTACTTTAGTTCGTATTGGCTAAGCAAAGGAAAAGCAACAAAGCTAAAAATGAAGCAAAACGGAAGGAAGTAGACTTTGAGGAAGCGCAATTGCTGAGTTGTACAGTAACTTCCTTCTTTCTCCCACAGTAACCTTTTGTTATGCTGTTACTTTCCCTTCCGGAACTTGGCTCACACCCTCAGGGGAATCTGAAGCAAACCGCGAAAAGAGCAGCCCAGGGGAGATCCCGCTCACCCTCCAGCCCCTTTCAGCCAAGCTCCCCGGACCTCCATCCCGCCCTCTGCCGTCCAGCCCGTCATATTAAAGGCGGGCAGCTGCCCTTCTGGCGTGTGGTGCAGTTCGCGGACCACCTCCGTCGCCTTTTCACAGAACATGGCGGGTAGACCTGGTACCGGGACCTCCTTGTCGGCCGCCCACTTGACCGAAGAGTCTGCGGGCTCCCTGCAGCCTAGTTCGCGCCGCGCTTATTAGCGCAGGTCTAGGAAATCGCCTGCGCTTTGGCGGTAAAAATCCCCAACCAATGGGAAGGCAAGGACGCAGGTTGCGTGGCTACGGTGGTTGCAAAGGGACAATTCCATACGCGGTACAGAAATATGACCGGAAGTGGGGGGGCCGTGACCGGTGCCTTCTTCCGGTGGAACGCGGCCCTCCGGAAAGAGTCCTTGGGGTTCCATTTGACTTTATCCATGAGGTGAGACGAATTTTCCAATACTAATCTGAGCACATAGTTTAGGGAGCAGCATAGCTTGGAATAGATGTACCACCCACACCCCCCGAAACTTCCTCTTTTCCCTTTTTTAAAAATAAAAATCATTCTATTGAGGGCTCATATAACTATCCATATGTACATACATTGTGTCACGCTCATTTGTACATTTTTGATATCATTCTCAAAACATTTGCTTTCTCCTTACTCCCTTTATATCAGCTCCTCACTTTTTCCCCTGCTTCATGGAACCTTGATCATTTATCAATTATTTTGTCATGTCTTACAGTGCCCACATCTCCCTTCATCCACTTTTCTGTTGTGCAACTCCATGGAGGGGGTTATATGTAAATCCTTGTAATCAGTTGCCCCCCTTTTTTTTTTTAAATCATTTTATTGGGGGCTTGTACAACCCTTATCACAATCAATACATCATTCCATTGTGTTTAGGACATTTGTGCATTTGTTGACCTCATCATTCTCAACACATTACCTTTCTAATTGAGCCCTTGGTATCAGCTCCTCGTTTTTCTATCTCCCTCCCTACCCCCTCCCTCCTAAACCCTTGTTAATATTGATAGGTTTAGAATTAAGGTAGCAGATGGACATTGGACCTCCACTTCTTTTCTCCCTCAATTGCAAGAACACTTTGTTCTATTGAACTGGCATGCCGTGATGCTCACCTTAAAATCTTGAAAATAAACAATCCGCGATCTAGCTCAGAAACAGCAAAGCCCACGTGGGAGAAGCACACCAGCATGTGTGATCACGAGGTGTTGAAGGGATCAGGCATTAAAGAACCAAAAAAATCACATCATTGTGAATGAGGAAGGGTATGGAGTAGGGACGAGGCCAAAACCCATCTGAAGGAAAGTGGACATCCCCTTACAGAACGGTTGTGGGAAGAGAAGAGGTGTTCAGGGTGCAGTGGAGCAACAATGAAACATACAGCTTTGCTCTAGTTATTTTCTATTTGTTTATGTATTTGTTTGTATCATTTTATCAGGAGCTTGCACATCTCTTATCACAACCCATACATACATTGTGTCGAGCACATTTCTACATTTGTTGCCATCATTATTCTCAAAACCTTTGCTTTCTACTTGAGCCCTTGGTATCAACTCCTCATTTTCTCCAACCCTCCCCGCTACCCCCTCCCTCATGAACCCTTGATAATTTATAAATTATTATTTTGTCATATCTTACACTGTCCGACATCTCCCTTCACCCACTTTTCTGTTGTCCTTCCCCCAGGGTGGAGGTTATGTAGGTCCTTGTAATCGGTCCCCCCTTAATACCCCACTTTCCCTCCACCCTCACGGTATAGCCATTCTTAGCACTGGTCCTAAAGAGAGCGTCTGACCTGGATTCCCTGTGTTTCAAGTTCCTGTCTGTACCAGTGTACATCCTCTGGTCTAGCCAGATTTGTGCGGCAGAATTGGGATCATGATACAGGAGGGGGTTGGGAGAGGAACATTTAGGAATTAGAGGAAAGTTGTATGTTTCATCATTGCTACACTGCACCGACTGGATCATCTCCCGACAACCCTTCTGAAAGGGGATGACCACTTGCCTACACATGGTTCTTGGGTTCCCAATCTTCACTGCCCTCATTCACAATGATATAAATTTTTTGTTCTTTGATGCCTGATACCTGATCCCTTTGAAACATCATGATCACACAGGCTGGTGTGCTTCTTCCATGTTGCCTTTGTTGCTTCTGAGCTAGATGGCTGCTTGTTTACCTTCAAGTCTTTAAGAGCCCAGACGCTATCTCTTTTGACAGCCAGGATTTGTTTCACCACATTTGTTTTTGCGCCCATTTGTCTTCAGCAATCATATCGGGAAGGTGAGCACACAATTATATGACTTTTTTGTTCTTTGATGCCTGATAACTGATCCCTTTGGCACCTCATGATCACACAGGCTGGTGTGCTTCTTCCATGTGGGTTTTCTTGTTTCTGAGCTAGAGAGCTGCTTATTTACTTTGAAGTCTCTAAGACCCTATATCTTTTGATAGCCATTTGTCTTCAGTGATCAGATCATTACACACCTCTTTTTAACAAGTTTAAACTATTGTATTATATGACATCTGAATTATATGTCAATAAAACTGAAAAAATTTTAAAGATTAAAGGAATATATGGAGTCGCTATACTAAAAAGAACTAGTCAATATTGCATCATGTTAAGAGGTATCATATAAGAACCAAAGGTACTGAAAGAAGAAGTCCAAGTTGCACTGAAAGCATTAGTCAAAAACAAGGCTCCAGGAATTGTTGGAAAACCCACTGTAGGCAGTTACATAATCTAATAACTTGAGAAAGGGTAAAGTCTAGCCTGTCAATAGGGTCACAGCGAATGAGGCCTCTGTGGGGCCTGGCTTTCTCCAGAGGATTTTGGGTATTCCTGTATTGCTATCTTGTGGTGGAACACACTGTCTCTTTTCTACACAATCCTGTTGACAAACCACATGGAGACACACTGAGAGAGCCAGAGCCCTGGAGCTGGAGGAGCCACATAGTGACCCCTGCCAGCACCAAGATCCTTCACCGCTACTGGATCTACATGACTTTCCACCCACTGGTCTGTGATATTCTTGCATTTGGCATTATTGCATGGCTACATGAGTCTAAAGAGGAATTTATTGACCAGTATTGGACATAGGGGATAATATTGGACTTACGGACTTGATCTGGACTGGGCTGGGATGTTTCTCAATATACAATTGCTCTTTTATACAAAGCTCTTTCTTATACACATGAGTGTCTGTGAATTTGTTTCTCTGGTCTACCTGGACTAACACATTATGCTACCTGGAGTGGTGTACTAGAGAAACAAATCACAAAGATGGAGAGTGGATGCTTGTTTGACGTCTGCTCATGGTAGTACTTTTTTGGCTAGCCAGAGGTTAGATCTGGCCATTCAGTTTGCTGGGTTGTTTTATGGAAAAAATACAGGAAGTTAAACTTTTTATGATTTCCTTTGATTGCTGTCTTTGGTGATTCCTGTACTAACTGGTAAAAATGAATGTGATTAATGTATATTTGGAGCTCAGGGGTAGAAATCCAGATTGGAGACTGGAAAGTCAACTCGGTGCTCCTCAAGGGGACAGGCACTCCCCTCTCTGGATCTCACTTTTAACATCGATACACAAAGGTCGATTCTGTGAGGGTCACAGACTGGGGACTCCCATGGCCAAATGAGGACCTGTGTGGACTCTGGTTGGCCTGCTTATTCACTGCCATCTAGAAGATTCCAACTCACAGTGACCCTGTAAGACCGAGCGGAACTGCCCCTGTGGGTTTCCGAGGCTGAAATTCTATATGGACTAGAAGGTCTCATCTCTGCACAGCCCCCCACCCTATCCCCCAACCCCAGCTCCCCCAGTGTGACTGGTGGTTTCAAACTACTGACCTTCTAGTTAGCTGCCCAACACATAACCCACTGTGCCATCAGGGCTCTTTGGCCTACTTGGCTTCTATCCAATGTTATTGAATCGCCTTTGAAAAAATCAGGAGGTTTTTAAGAAAACAGGAATTTTGACTTTCTCTAGAAAAATCGATCTGGCATCACTGGAACCTAAACTAGAGGATCCACAATTCCACATGGCTCTGGGAATCTCAACATTTCTTCCTCCTGCTCAAAGTAAAATGGTTTAAGGGGACCTTTCACAGCTGGTGGGCTGGTCTCCTTTCTAGAAAGTTGCCTCTGTAAAGAAAATGCATCTTTCTTCCCTTTTACCTAGTTGGGGGTGGTGAGGGTAGCAGGAGCTATTGGGTTAAGAAAAAACAGTCCAGATAGCTTCAGTCTGCCCTGCCAGGGCTTTAGAGGCCAAGCCTTTTTTGCTCCAGCTGACTGACCTGCTGTTTCCAGGGCAGCCCCACCATCTGTTCCCAGATGCAGGGAGGGAGCTGACTTTCCTCCATCACACCTGCCCCAAACTCAGGCCCAGAACTACTGTCTAAACACAGAACAACTTTTGTCTGTGGCCAAATGTGGGACCCCAAATTTCTTCCCTCTTTCCCGATACTCCTTCAGTGACTTGATGACCTGGGCCAGGCTGAGATGAATTAGCTTACTCCACACAGCTGGCTGCTGGGTTCCAGTCAACTCCCAGAGGCCACTGGCTGTGCCCATCAGTAGAAGTGGGAGTTGAGAACCCTCAGCTCTTGGCTGAGCAGCTCTGTCAGTCTGTAGCTGTTGACTGTAGCTGCTTCTGACAGCCAGTCTAGCTGGTGCTTTAAGTCATTTCAGTCGCTCCACCTCAGGTGTGATTAGTCTAGTCTCTGTAGCCTCAGAGGGAGGGGAAAACAAAACACCTCAATGACTTTGAATCAGAGTGGGTTATCCTCTTTTAAAAGGCAGAAAGTCTGAATTGGAGGATATTTTTGGGGGGTCTCTTTTATGCATTTCACATTTATGAAATAAGAACTAACAGTATTTGTTCCAGTAAGTGGATCAGAACCACCTAAGGGCACACTCCTCCCACCAGGCCACGCCTCACTAAGAATAGAGGTCCATCACTTGTCTGGCATTTTGTGGTACTGTGGTGACTTTTGTTTTGTGAGATACTGGGAGCTATGTGATTGGCATTTCATATACCAGCAGGGTCACCCAAAGAGCTTCCAGACAAAGAACAGACAATGAAGAAGGAATTGGCTGCCTGCATGGGAAGAATGAGCCATTGAAAACCCTATGGATAGCAGCAACACTGTCAGTTACTAGACCCCCCATGAACAACAGAAGAACATTGTCAGAACGTGTGCCAGAAGATGAGCTCTTCAACTTGGAAAGTACTCAAAATACGGCTGAGGAAGAGGAAGAGCTGACTTTTCATAGGCAAGTCGACCATAATGATGCAAATCGAGTATAGCCATCAGGACCTTCATTTGCTGATGGGGCACAACTCAAAATGAGGAGAAACAGTTCAAATCGTCATTAATAATTGAAACTTGGGATGTATGAAATATGAATCTAGGGACATTGGAAGTCATTAAAAATGAAATGGAATACATAAAGATTGATATTGTAAGCATTAGTTAGCTGAAATGGACTGATATTGACCATTTTGAAACAGAAAATCTTACGGTTTACTCTGCTGGAAATGACACAATCAAGAGAAACAACATTGCATTCATCATCAAAAGGACATTTTAAGATCTATTTTAATGTACAATGCTATCTTTGATAGGATGCTATCTATGCCCCTTCAAGGAGAACCAATCAATACAACTATTGTTCAAATTTATGCACCAACCACCCAAAGCTGGTGATGCAGAAATTGAATAATTCTACCACCATATTCAGTCCCAAATTTGTCAGACTTGCTATCAAAATGCTATTGGAATGCAAAAGTTGAAAACAAAGAGGAAGGATCAGTAGTTGAAAAATATGGTCTTGGTGATAGAAACCAATCTGGAGATCGCATGACAGAGTTTGCAAGACCAATAAATTGCTGATAGCATATACTATATTTTCCAACTTCTGTTCTTTCCTCTTTGGTTCCAACATTTGCACTCCAATCACCAATAATTACCAATTTATCTTGATTGGATGTTAGAATTTTGCATGATTAATGATTTCTTCAAACATTTGATCAACAACAAAAAAGGTGACCATAAATGTGGACTTCTCCAGATGGAATACACGGAAATCAAATTGACTACACCTGTAGGAAGAGACAATAAAAGAAGCTCAATATCAGCAACTGAAACCAGTCCAGGGACTGATTGTGGAACAGATCAGCAATTGTTCATATGTGAGCTCAAGTTGAAGTTCAAGAAAATGCAAACAAGTACACGAGAGTCAATATACAACCTTGATAATAACCAACCAAATTTTGAGAACATCTCTGAATAAAGCACAGTGTCATTATAAAAAAAAGGAAATAAAGAAAAGATACAAGTGCATGTCCAAAGAGACTCTGAAACTTACTCTTAATCAGAGAGTAGCTAAAGCAAAAGGAAGAAATGATGAAGTAAAGAGCTAAATAGAAAATTTCAAAGGACAACTCGAGAATACAAAGTAAAATATTATCACAAAATGTGCGAAAGCCTAGAGTTAGAAAACCAAAACAGAACATATTCAGCATATCTTAAACTGAAAGAACTGAAGAAAAATGTCAAGTCTTGAGGTGCGATATTAAAAAATTCTATGGGCAAAATATTGAATGATGAAGGAAACATCTGAGGAAGATGGAAACAATATGGAGTCACTGTATCAAAAAGAATAGACCAACATTCAACCATTTCAGGAGGTAACATATGAGCAAGAACCAATGGTCAGGAAAGAAGAAATTCAAGATGCATGGAAAGCACTAGCCCAAAACAAGATGCCAGGAATTGCTGGAATATCTATTGAAATGTTTCCACAAGCTGATAAAGCACTGGCAGCACTCACTCATCTATGTCAGGAAATTTGGAATACAGCTACTTGGCTAACGGACTGGAAAAGATCCATATGTGTATACATACCAAAGAAGGGAGACCAACAGAATGGTCAAATTATGTAACACTATCATTGGCATCACATGTGAGTCAAATTGTACTGAAGCTAATACAACAACAGTTGCATTGATTCATTGACAGAAAGTTACCATATTCAGCATTCAAGAGCCATCGTAGCACAGTGGTTACAGGTTGGATTGCAAACCCCAAGGTCAGCAGTTCAAAACCACCAGTCACTCCGTGGGAGAAAGGCAAGGTTTTCTACTCCCATAATGAGTTACAGTCTCAGAAACTCACAGGGGCAGTTAGTTCTACCCTATACTATAGGGTCAGGATGAGTTGTCATCAACTACAAGGCAGTGAGTTTGGTTTCCCAGAGATTTAAGCCAGATTCAGAAGAGGATGTGGAACAAAGGATATCAGATATCAGATGGATCTTGCCTGAAAGCAGTGAATACCCTAAAGATGGTTACTTATGTTTTATTAACACCCAAGCTATCTGACTGTGTGGATCATAAGAAAACATGGATAGTTTTGAGAAGAGAATTCCAGAACACTTATAGAACAAGGGTAGATTGCATGGTTTAAGAACCAAGAAAGGTGTGCATCCTGGTTGCACCCACTTATTATACTTTTTCAATTGTATGGTGAGCAAATAATCAGAGAAGCCAAATTATATGAAGAAGAACACAGAATCAGATTTGGAGGAAATATTATTAACTACCTGCTATATGCAGACGACACAGTTTGGCTTGCTGACAAGGATGGGGGACTTGAAGCACTTGCTGGTGAAGATCAAGGATTGCAGCCTTCAATGTGGGATACAACTCAACACAAAGAAAACCAAAATCCTCACAACTGAACCAATAGGTAACATGATGATAAATCGAGAAAAACCTGAAGTTGTCAAGGATTTTGTCTTGTCTGGATCCACAAGCAATGCTCCTGGAAGCAGCAGTCAAGAGATGAAAAGATACATTGCACTGGGTAGATCTGCTGCATAAGAGCTCTTTAGAATGTTGAAAAGTTAGGATGTTACTTTAAGCAGGAAGTACACCTGATCCAAACCATAGTATTTTCATTTGCCTCATCTGCATGTGAAAAGCTTGCCATTGAGTGAAGAAGACCCAGGTAAACTGTATGAATTTGAACCATGGTACTGGCAAAGAATATTGACAGTACCATGGACTGCCAAAAGAACAAACAAAATCTGTCTTGGAAGTACGGCCAGAATTCCCATTAGAAGTAAGGATGGTGAGACTTTGGACATGTTGTCAGTGGAGACCAGTCCCTGGAGAGGCATCATGCTTAGAAAAATGGAAGGGCTGTGAAAAAAGGTTGAAGGCCCTTGAAGAGCTGGATTGACACAGTGACGACAACAAGAGGACTGAGCATAGGAACACTTGGGTGGATGGAGGAGGAGCTGTTATTGTTACATTCTGCTGTGAATAGGTTTGCCATGGACCAGAACCAAC
This sequence comes from Tenrec ecaudatus, assembly GCF_050624435.1. Taxonomy (NCBI): domain Eukaryota; kingdom Metazoa; phylum Chordata; class Mammalia; order Afrosoricida; family Tenrecidae; genus Tenrec; species Tenrec ecaudatus. The sequence continues at coordinate 38,250 of NW_027457806.1, forward strand.
TGGATGGCAAACTAACAACAACAACAACAACAACAACAGGGAGAGACATTAAAAAGCCAAACTCACTGCCATTGAGTTGACCTTGATTCAGAGCAACCCTGGAGGACAGGGTAGGACTGGCACCCGTGAGTTTCCCGAGAGTGTAACTTTTCACAGGAGGGGAAAGCCCCTTTAACCTACTACTTAGCAGCCCAGCCCATCCTCCGGGCTCCACAAGGATAGAGAGAAACACTGTTAGGGCTGGATAGGGCAGAGGCTGTACACTGGTACAAATGAGGGCTGGAGGTACAGGGAATCCTTGGTGGACGATACCTTCAGGACCAAGGGTGTGAGGGGCGATGCTGGGAGAGTGGAGGGTGAGTGGGTTGGAAAGGGGGAACTGATTACAGGATCCACATGTGACCTCTTCCCTGGGAGAGGGACAGCAGAGAACCGGGGAAGGGAGACTCCGGATAGGGCAAGATATGACAAAATAACGATGTATAAATTACCAAGGGCACATGAGGGAGGGGGGGAAGGGGAGGGAGGGGAAAAAAAGAGGACCTGATGCAAAGGGCTTAAGTGGAGAGCAAATGCTTTGAGAATGATTGGGGTAGGGAATGTATGGATGTGCTTTATACAATTGATGTATGAATATGTATAGATTGTGATAAGAGTTGTATGAGTCCCTAATAAAATGTAAAAAAGGAAAAGAGGAGAAAAAAATTATTAGGGCAAAGACTGTACAGATGTGCTTTACACAATTGATGTATGTATATGTATGAACTGTGATAAGAGTTGTATGAGCCCCTAATAAATTGTTAAAAAAAAATGATCCTCAATTCTATCTGAATCCTTGCCAGAGCTGCAAGTTGCCTTAATAAACACGTGCAAAAAAAGTACCTCTGGCAGCAGACCGCTCAGGTTCAAATCCAGGCTCTCTAACTTATTGACTATGTGACCTTGGGCAAACCTGGACCTCTCTGTGCTTCCAAAGACTCACTTTCCAAAAGGGAAGTCATAAGCCAACTTTTCTTATTCCTCACTGGGTTGCTTTGAAGATGAAATGAGACATCTGTCTAAAAATGCTTCTGACCATCCCTTGGTTCTCAGAGCTCCACAAATGCTATGGATTATTGTTATAAGATTATGAATGATTTTTTCCAAGGGTAGTGCAAAGATTAACATCAGTGCTACTTCTCTCTGACAAAATATAAATCCAAATTTCTAAATAGCAGGGTCTGAACGGATGCGCTGTTAACAGCATCTTGCTTTTCTCCCATCACTTGTCACAGTAAATCTGATAAGAAATGCTGGGCTAGGGCCTGCAGCCAAGCCCCTCACTGGCAGCGTGCAGGACCTCAGGTTGTTGCCAGGCCAAGGGACATCACAATGGCAAGAGGAGACTCCACAAAGGGCCCCTGCTTCCTCCCCCACGCCACCCTTCCCCACATTCAGGGTGAAACGTCAAAATACAATTTTTTTTTGTCACCTGGTGAAATAATGAGCCCCCATTCCCGTTGCCTTGGTATCATCAGAGTGCAACAGCCACGTGGGGTAATCGCTGTCTCCGTGTTAATGCTGCTCAGTTCAAACATTTTCACAGGCCCTGGCGAAATGAAACCCGTGCTTTCTACCAAGGTAGAGTTTGAGGCGATTCAGCCCATTTGCTTCTGCTGAAGAGGCTACCTCAGAAAAACAGGAAATAAAAACATAGAGGGTGCCATTGACATTAGGTTTCTCGTTTTCTTCCTTTCTTCCCTACCTTCCTTTCTTCTTGCCCTTCTCTTTCTCTTTTCTTCCTTCCCTCCCTTTGCTCACGTCTTCCTGCCTGCCTTCACGTTCCATCTTCCCTCCCAAACTCCTCCATTTCTTCTTCGCTCCTCTCTCCCCACCGCCACCTTTCTCCTTTCCTTCCCTGCCTTTTCCCTTCAGCCTCCCAGTTTCCCTCCTTCACTCTCTCCTTTGCTCCTTCCTTCCCCCACCTTGTTTTGATCCAGTGATTTGTACTCCTTTCTTCCTCTCATCCCACCCCTCCCCATTGCTGGAGAAACATCAGTTCCTTGTGGTGCTGGTTTCTTGGCGCCAGACCCTGTTCTTTGGGTGTTCACAAGTCTGTGTCCTGTGTGCAAACATAAGACAGACATATGATCAGGATTGGACAGAAGATGGGATTTGACAGGTGTTCTGCATCCCAAATCTCCAGGAGGCAAAGGTAAAGTCAGGCTCCTGCCTTTAAGGTTATGTCTCCCATTGTAACTGCATCCCACAAAGGCTCCTGCCTCCTTTCCACCTGAGGCCTGCTGCCTGCCTTCCTCTAGCTCCTGGGGAATTGGGGCAGCAGTGGCAAGAACAACAAAAATCCCCAGGACTTGACAAGAAGGGAAGCTGCCTTGCTCGAGAGACGGCCCCCTCACCCACCTGCATGATGTTGAGATACAGGTTCTCATCCCTGTGGCTGGGCAAGAAACACCCCCTCCCCAAACGCAGTGGCTTCAAACAAGGACCATCATCGTGTGGTTGCTGGGAAGCCACTGGGTCGTGCTTGGAGTCTCCCATGAGTTGGCAGTCTCATGGGAGCTGGGGCACTCAGAGGGCTGGCAGCTGAAGCTGGCCGTTAGCTGGGTGCTTAGCTGGGTTGTTGGTTGGACTGTCTCCACGTGGCCTTTCCAGGCAGCTCAGGCTTCTTTCAGCATAGTGTCCGGGTTCTGAGAAGTGTCCTGAGAGGTAGCACGTGGAGGCTGGACATTCTAAGGGTGAGCACTCAAGAAGAAGTCTTTGAAGGGATTTTTCAGAAGCTGTGAAGCACTTTGTGGGAGGGAAGGGGGTTGCCCAAACTAGATGTCACAATGTCATCTTCTCCATAATCTATTGGTCACAGAGGTCATGAAACATCCCAATTTAAGGGGAAAGGGCATAGACTCTACCTTCCTATAGGTAGCCTGTCAAGGAATTTGGGGGTCACATACGAAGACTGGGAGACCCTGGGTGGCACAAATGGTTAAGGACTCAACGTATCAAGAGGTGGGCAGCTGCACCCCTCAGAAGAAATAACTAATGGCCTGCTTCTAGAAGCCCACAGGCTTGAGAATCCTGTGATGTGTAGTTTCTCCCTGGCACCCAGGGGGTCCTCGGGAACCAGAACCAACATAACAGCAATGGGTTGGGTTTTTGTTGGTTTTGTTTGGGCTAATATTAAAACGATTAGTATGAAATTATATATGTATTGTGTTTAACTCTCAGGACTCTGATTATGCTGAAGTTGAACAAAACCGTCTGCCTCTTCTATGAATGCCAGCTGATGGAGGCAAAGGGTGAGGGTCTAGAGGAAGAATGAATGTCCCATTCCCGTCCTTATGTTTCAGTTGTCCTTAAAGGGCACAGGGGACAAACCAGACGTCTTTGATATGATTTTAGCCTAATGATGTGCTAGTATGATGATGAGCAGCCTGAAAAGTGGTTTTAACTAATGTGATCCAATATTTGAAAAGTTGACGATTTCACATCGAATTTTATATTCTCAGCATCTCAGTTACAAACAGAAAATCAGGCCTTAAAATCCTTGCATTTCCCCAAGGCAACAACAGTCTGGAGCTAGAATTTGAATGTCCCCTGTGGATGAGCTGACACGTGCCTGTTAACCACAGTCCCCAACCATCCCTATTGCCCCCAAAACAGAGGTTGGCTACAAGTATCCTTTATCTATATGGCTAAATAGGTTAGTTAGTTTGGATTGGGTTGCTAGTTTTTCCTGTTTTGTTTTGCTTACTTTTGATTTTTTGGGGGCTAGGAAATGGTGTGTATTTTGGTACCATGTCTTCCAAAGCGAGAAAACCAAACCCAGTAAGCCAAGAAGGTCAAACAGTCTAGATTAATGATGAAAGGAGGAGCCCTGTTGGTGAGGTAGATTATGAGTTGGACTTCTAACTGCAACATCAGAAGTTCGAAACTCCCCCCACCCCCACTCCACAGGAGAAAGATGAGATTTTCTACTCCTGTAAAGATTTACAGCCTTGGAAACCCACAGGAGCAGTTCTATACTCTGTCCAAAGGGTTGCTATATGTCAGAATTGATTCCAGGGTAGTGAGGTTTTCTTGATTGATATAAATAATTTTTGGTGAGTATTGAAAAAACCAGTCAATATTATTTTTAATACACATCAAAGAAGGTCCACATTAATTGTTCACACAACCCTGCCACCTTCTTTCTTTATTCCCTTGCCTCCCACTCTCCTTTCTTCCTCCCTATGGTCTTTTATCTCATTCATTTTCTTTCACGGGTTAGCCTAGGAGTGGGAAAGTCTGATTAATTCTTAACCAAAAGACTAAATTGGTTTTATTGTTGGTGTTATTACTTGGGTTAAATTTTTTTCTTTTCTCTTCTTCTATTGGTTTGTGTCATGTAACCCAGAAAATGGGGAAACATTTGGAACATCAAAACACTATCCTTTCTCAGTAGACTACAAGCATTAAAGGCAACAGAGATAAATACTCCAATAATAACAATAACATACAAGGATAGCTAGAGAGATAAATAGATAGATAGAAAAACCACAAAATCTGAGCAGTTGTGGGAAGGGGAATGGGAATAGCCCCATGAATAAATATAGGTTTGCCAGAGAATAGTTCTATATACATATTAGCATATACTACAAATATGACCATGAATATAATAGTGCATCCAGGAGGCATAGTTAGGAAATGTCTTAGCTAGAACAAAACCCCTTGAGGGAGCGTGTCCTAAATATTGGGGATCAGGAACATAGCTCTGAGAGACCTCAAGATCAATTGGTACAAACTAGCTCACAAAGACAATGTCCTGTATCCATCAGGGAAGTGACTGGGATCTTCAAAAGCTAGTGAGTAGCAAACTAAAAGTCGGTTCTTGGTTCACCCTATGTGTTGGACAGGGTTCTCTAGAGAGACAAAACCATATTGCTAGTAATTATATATAAATATATTTATAAAGCTAGATATGCAACACAAGAAATGAACCACTAAATTATATACAGATAGATAACACAAGAAACTAACAGTTAAATTATAAAACAGTGAGACACTAGCAGTCCTTTAAGGCTTGAGAGCCGCCAGTTGCCAGTCCCTTTCTGTAGAGAGAGCTGGGCTATATATACCCAGGCAGCAAACAGCAAGGCAAGTCACCAACTGTCACCAACTGTCGGTCCCCAGCTCCAGAGACGAACATTCCAATCCTGTGGGATTAAATGGACCTCAACTTACAGCGACAGAGTCCACAAGCTAGGCATCCCACAGGTAGTGTACCCCTTTAAATTGAGGCACAGAACAAGCAAGGCGAGGCTCACGAAGCCATTTATCCCTCTGTCCTTTGATTAATCCTACTTGTGTTTATCGGCCAGGCTGGCACAATAAACTATTGCACCCTGTCTGGAGCGAATAACATTGAAGAAGCTCAAGATGCCTGGCAACAATTAGTCCAAATCAGTAATGGACTATGCGTACCTCAGCCTCTATGATGCTAAGGTCAGAAGAACTAAATGGTGCCTGCCTATCACAAACAGCTGCTCTGAAAGGGATCATGGTACATGATCCTAGATAGAGTGGGGAGTAATGTGTAAGAAAACTGAAAGTCATACTACTACTACCAATAGTAATAATAATAATAATGATAAAAGATGAGGTTTATTGGTTGGATAGACTAGTGAGATCCCCACTACTATGGTCCTTCATCACCCTTCGGGTCTGGAACTGAATTCAACCCCCTGAAAAATAACAGGTTTATAAAGTGAACCTTATGAGAAAAGATTGCAGCCCTCAGTATGGATTACAACTCAATGTCAAGAAGACACACATCCTCACAACTTGATCAATAGGTACCATGATAAATGGAGAAGTTTGTTGTTTTTTTTACTTGGTGTTATTTGTTGAAGTTGGCACGGATTTTTTGTCTTGATGAGGTCTATAATCAATGCTCTTGGAAGCTGCAATCATGAGATCAAATGACGCATTCCATATGGATACATTTGGTGCACAATACGTCTGTAGAGTGCTAAAAAGCAAGGATGTTACTTTGAGGACTAAGGTGCACCTTACCCAAGCCATAGTAATTTAAATTGCCTCATAAGTATGTGAAAATCAGACATTGAATAAGGAAGGCTGAAGAAGAATTGATATGTCTGAATTGTGGTGCTGGTGAAGAATATTGAAAGTAACATGGACTGGCAAGGGAACAAACAGATCTGTCTTAGAAGAAGTATGGTCAAAGGGCTCCTTAAAGGCAAGGATGGTGAGACTTCCTCTCACATACTTTGGTCATGTTCTTAAGAGAGACTAGTCCCTGGAGAAGGACATCATGCCAGGTGAAGTAGAGGGACAGTGAAAGAGAGGAAGCCCCTTAAGGAGATGGATTGACAGTGACTGAAACAAGGGGCTCAAGCTTGGGAACAATTAGGAGAATTATTCAGGGCTAGGTAGTGTTTCTGTCTGTTTGGCATAGGGTCAATGTGGGTTGCAACTGGCTCAATGGCACCTGATAAGAACAACTACACCAAAATGAATCATAGCACTGAGGAGCACACATTCCTCAGAACCATCAACCATTCAAAAGCAAATAGGCAGTATTTGCCCAAGGCCAAATTCAAAAGGCAGGCAAGGTTAGGGCAGAAGGGTGAATGAAAACAGGAAGCAGAGTTTCAATGGCATGAGTGATATTACATTGCAGGAGATTGTCATCAATGTCACATAACAAAACGTGTATAAATTGTTACGTGCAAAGCTGATTTTCTCTGTAAACCTTAACCCACCTTACAATAAAAAGTTTCTTTTTTTAAAACAAAGACACCATCGTTCATATTATAGACACAGCCAAAGAAAGATCTCCTGGACAATCCTAAAAGGATCTCCCAAATGATTTGGGTAGTTAGCCCTCCCCAGGGAGTTCTACCCATTGAAACGCTGGGCGGTTATGGCTGCAATTATATTTCAGGCCAGAAGAGGCAGCAGAGGCCTGGTTGTTCAAATGCTACAAAACTACCAGACAATGGGCAAACAGTTTCTTTCCACGGACGACTAGCGGCTCTGTCATATCCATGTCTGGTGTTCAACACTTGGCGACAGAATCCAGCCCGCTGGGTTTGGGTGGGGTCTGTTTCTCACCCATGCTTGGCTTGGGATTGTTCTATGGCATCCACAAAGTGGAGTCCTTTCCTTTCTGATGTCCCGAGAAAGCTGTTTTCTCCTTTTTCTCTCTCTGGCCCTCTTCCCAAGAACCCTGGGGTTCACTCTGCTTTCCTCTGGTTGATGTTTCTCAGGCAGTTACTTGACCTCGGTTCATCTACTGCAGGTGACCATTAGCAAGTAACTGTACCGTCCTTGGATGGTATTGTTCATGAGCTAGGCTGCGAACTACGGGTTTAAGGTTTGAGTTCACCCAGAGGTGCCTTCCAAGAAGGGCCTGGTGATATGCCTCTGGAAAAAAACCCACCCCAGCCATGCAAAATTCTAGGGACCGGACTTCTCTAAAACACTTGGGCTCTCCATGAGTCCGAGTTGACTCAATGGCAATTGGTTGCTGGTATTCCTGTAAGTAGAAGACAACAATCTTTAAGCAGTCCCTCTTGGATTCATGGGAGGAGGGTGGCTTCCTCTGAGAGAACTTCTCAGGGCTCCAAGGGCTCAATGATCTTACAAAAAATGAGAGAAATGATGAGCCTGATGACAGATGATATTGCTATGCAGGCCTCGTTTCAGGATGCTCAAGTTTCCAGGTCTTTCCCTGACTCACAGTGTAGCCCTGTGAGGTTCCAAATAGAAGGGCACCCTTGCTCCCAGGACCTGGAGCCTTGTAGCTGAGCAGAGCAGTCATGATGAGAAAGAAGACCCAAGGGGGAAGTCAGGGGGCTGCTTCACTTGTCTCAGTGTCATGCAAACAAATGTTTTGGCAGGAAATTTCTCTTCAAGAGTGTTCTGATTTCTTGAAGGAAATCTTTTTCTGAACCATTTCCTCAGGGGAAAACCACTCAACTACCTCGGGAAGGAAGATTTTCTCCTTCCAAGCTTACCAGGCTGTGCTAACTCACAGAGGAGGTGTGACTAGCAGGCAATGAAACTGATTTCCAGACTCCTATGAAACTCAGCAAGTGCTCGGCTGCTAAGTGAAAGGTCGGCAGTTGGAAAACCCCAGCTGCTCTGCAGGAGAAAGTGGTGGCTGACTGTGTCTGACAAGATGACAGCTTTGGAAACCCAATGGGGCAGTTCTCCTCTGTGTTCTACAGTTGCTTTGAGTTGGAGTGGACTTGACAGTGATAGATCTGATCTTTTTCCCCATGAAAATCAACTTTCACGAATACATGTGCATTCATGGATGTCTGTGTCTGCTTTGGCATGCATGTGCACATATGTGCCTATTTGCACGTGGATGAATACGTCTGTGAATGTGGGCGTCTCTATTTACTTTGCCATGTGTGTGCACATGTCTGCCTTTGTCAGTATGCATGCGGGCTCAGGCAGCATAAAGAGATCACAGAGAAACTTGGAGAGAAAGAGAAAAGTAACCTATTTTCTCATGGGTCTCCCATACCTGACGGTCTACTGGCATCCACCGCCACGAAGACCAGAGGTCACTTCATGCCATGTGTCCAGCTGCACATTGCTGGTTGAAGTCAGTCACCAGGGAGGCAAGTGAGACTGGCCTCGCCAACCTACCACCCACCTGCAGGAGTGATTCCCACCATCTGTCCTGGAGCCCCTCCCACCTTACTCAGCCTCCCTAGACCTTGAGTGAAAGGCGTTTCCAACGTTTTTACATAAAGATTTCTGAGATTGACTGAAGAAATGATTTCATTTGACAAAACAAGAAGCTTTGAATTTAAAGATTTGAGGCAAGTGCCCTTCAGAGAGGGGCCACAGGACGGGCCATGCTCCCTTCCGGTATGCACAGGGGTTGCTATGAGTTGGAACCAACTTGATGAGCACCTGCCAGCAACAACAACAACCAGAAGTTGTCCAAACTTCTGTGGCCTCAACTCGGAAATGAGAATATTATTATTGCCTCCTAGAAAGAACTCAAGGTATGTACAATTGGTTAATAGGCGTTTGGAAAGTGAGTACATTAAGTGGACTGATGACATTGATAAGGCAATAAGAAACTGAGAAGGCTTCACTAACAGGTGCTTTCACATCTGTAACCAGTAGATTCCTTCCTTCTTCATCTCTTGCCATCTTAATCAGCTCCCACACTTTCCAGGCAGCTTGAGGGATTAAATGTTCAGTCTGATCCTATTATAAGCCTCAGCCTCAGAATCAGAGGCTTTACCTGAGGTTTGAGGAGCTATACTGGGAATGAGGGAGAGTAACCTGTCTTTTCTATTGCTCTCCTATCGCTCCCTCTTCCCTAGCCCTTCCCTGTCTCTGGGCCTGCCTTTCCTCCCTAGAGCATTGGCTTCCGGGAGAAGGGGATGGAAACAATGAGCACAATGAGCACATTCCTGACCAGGCCTCTTACCATGCTATGTTCCAACCCTCTCTTGGAAGGGCCTCCACGAAGTCCTCTTATGTCATCTCACAATAACTTGTTAGATACCATTGAGTGAGCTCCTGACTCATAGCAAAAGTACACACAAGAGATTGAAGCACCACCTGGTCCTGCACCGTCCTCACAATGGTCCTTGTGTGTGAGCCCATGGTTGCAGCAGTGTGGAGGAGATCCTGTCCAAGAAGGCTGCCAGTGGGTGGGAGGGGCTGCAGCTTTCAGAGACTTTGGAGGATGCCAAGGTGGATAGTTCACGGCGTATCATATGAGGTCAGCCAGCGGGCCTTGGGGGCCCTTCCCATTATCCATAGATATATGAAATAAATGGAGGCCCTCAGCAAGATGGGCTGCAGACACCTCCAGGACTCACTTGATCCTTGGCAAGCTCCCTTAGCCTTAGGACACCACCTGCTGGAACTGTGGCTTTGCTGCCTCTCCTGGCTCTCAACTTCCCTCCTAGAGGACTCCAGCCACCCTTCTCCTTCCAGATCCTTCCAGCAGGAGGCAGATATTGGTCTCTATGCTTTTGCATGTGGCCAGTTTTCTAGGGACAGATCAGCCTCTCCCAAGAATTTGGGTTCACCAGAGTGAGCGTGCCCACAAGTCTGCAGAGCGTACGGCCAGGCCTCTGAAGAGAGAACTGCTGGAAGATTTGCCCCTTTTCAAAAGCGCTAATTCCACAGTTGAGAGCTCGTCTCCTGGGGACTCAGCTTGAGTCACAAGGAGCACATCCCCTTTGACACTGCTGGCAACTCGAGGTGCTGTGGGTCATTTTCTGGCCTTTGAGGAGTGCAAGGGAAATGCTACAATATGTCCCTTCACATGAACCACCAATCCTTATCTGGAGAACTCTCTGAGATGACAGGGATGAGAGGGAGATGTTCCTGGGGCACGCTTTCACCTGCACATCTCTCAGGTGAGTCAAACATTTGACCCCCAAAAGTTGAGTATGATGGTGAGAGTTCAGGCTGGGAGATAGAGTGTCTGGGTTCAAATCAAGAGACTGCACATCTCAACTCCCATGTTTCTCCTGCATAAAACCCAAGCCAAGCAGTTTATCACTTCCCGGCTGAGTATCCTACTGAGGCCAGCTAAACTCATTCTTTGCTGATGACAACGTTGCTTGTACCAAATGGCTTTGCCATGTAGCCCTTAGCAATGGCCAGAAGGGCTGCTCATCAAACCGCAGAGCAGGGCTTCTGGCGCACACGTTAAGAAGGGGGCTATTCACAACAAGGTCAGTAGTTCAGAACCCACTAGCTGTTTCTCTGGAGAAAAACTGTGGCTGTGTGCTTCCATAAAGATGCCCAGCCATGGAACCCCCCTGGAGAGGGCCATGATGAGCTGGAGTGAGCTCTACAGGAGTGGGATTTTTTACTGTGGATGTAATCCCACCTGGGCAGAGATTTTCTTTGTGACTTAAAGAGGCTGTACCTTACACCAATGACTTGGCTGATACAAAAGGATTCAATTCAACACTGAAGCAAACCAACTCCAAGGGAAGAAGGCAGCTGCCATGCAGAGAGCTCCAAGGACCACCAACCATGGAGGTCATTGAAGCCAAAACAAGAATACCGCCCACCAGCCCTCAGCCCCCAGGGATGGACAAAGAGAGCGTGCCCATCAAGCTGGTGCACTGGCATGATGCTGTCAGCCTCCGGTGCTGTGAGAACATTGACTTTGGTGTGTTAAAGGCACCCACTTGCGGTATGTTTGTGATGTCAGCGTGTGGAAACTATGGCAAGCCCCCCTCCCTGCCTCACAGCAGCAAAGCCTCGGCATTAAAACCCTGTGCCTTCTGTGGCGCTTGCCAGCTGTGAGAGGGCAGGAAATGCCCTTGGCTTTTCTGCTCCTTGTTGCGACCTCCCTCTGAGGCAGGGAGCAGAGGATTTGAGGTTGGAATCTGTTTTGTTTCATCACTACCCTTTGTCATCTCTCTGAACACTGTCATGTGCTCCTCACCAGTGCTTCGCCCTCTCTATCACCACGCCATGTGCTCTTTAAAACATGCACACACACACACACACACACACACACACCTAATGTTCACATTTTGAGGCACATTTGTCTTTAATTCACTAATAATAACAATAATTATTCAAAGCCACTTTACCATCTGAAAAGAAATCTCTATGCATACACTTAGATCATGGATGCCAACTGCCTTCTTAACAACATTTCCCAATGAAATATTCAGCAGCGATTATATTAAGCCTGAAGCTGTTCATCCAGTTTGTGTTAATCAAAACAAAAACAAGAGACGAAGCGATCCAAAAGGACATGTAAGATCATAGACTGAAAGTAGCCCCATCGAGCACCAAAGGCTTGTCCAGAAGGGCAGAGCCACAGGGTAAAGCTACATCTCTCTGGAGTTGCTGGCATTTAACTAGATGCAAAATGTCAGCGCAGGAAATGGCTTGCCCAATGCAAATACTAACAAGGGAGGCATGTGTTCCTGTGTAAATGGAGCTTTAGCCAATCCGGGCCTTCAGGATCCAGCTCCCATCGCAGCATCCACGGGAAGCACCAGGGGAATGTTCCGTTTGCTTATTTTCCCTCTCTTTGCTAAGAAGAAAAAGAGCCTTTGTGGCCTAGTGGCTACAAGTTGGGCTGCTAATTGCTATATCAGCAGTTTGAAACTACCAGCTGCTTTGTGGGAGAAAGATAAGGCATTCTGCTCCCATAAAGAGTTCGAGTCTCAGACACTCACAGGGGCAGTTCTACGCTGCCCTATAAGTTGGCTGTGAGTCAGCATGGATTCGATGGCAGTGAGTTTTCTAAGAGTAAGAAGTATCTAGGGGTGTAAACAGTTAATGAGCTCTGCTATTAAGGGAAAAGTTGTCATTCCCAACCCACTTAGAGGAGCTGTGAAAGAGAAGCCTGGCAATCTTCTTCAGAATCCTCGGCCATTGAAAAGTTTATAGAATGTATTGACCTAGGTTGTTAAATAGATCCAGGTATATGGTGGAGCATACAGGGACCAATGTCATAAAACGGGGTGGGGGTGGAAAAAAATCTCTGAGACAGATGCAAAAACTGTGAGGGAATGAGTTTTTGAGGCTGGGGGATCAGGACCATCGTCTCTGGGATTTTCAAAGTTCCTGAGCAATCAGGAAAGGGGCAACAGTAGGTCTCTCCCCATCCAGAGGACAGCAGAAGAGGAGAACTGATTGGGCACAATGAATCAATGACTAGTGACTCAAGCAACGATCACCCTCCACCACTGGAGACCAGAAGAACTAGATGGTGCCTAGCTCTCACTATCGACTGCTATGAAAGAGATCACATTAGAAGGGCTTGATTAGAGTAGAAGGGAAATGTGGGGCAAAACTCAAAATCATGATTGTCGCGTGCCAGGTCTCGCCAGCAAGAAAAGACGCACCACAACAGGATTCTTCCACAAGCATTTAATTTTTCATAATGCGGTAAAAGACCCCGAAACCCCAAACTACTGCTGCTTATATATGCTCTATGGGGACGTGCTGTGCCCTGATTGGTGCATTTGCCAAAACCTCATGCATTGATTGGTGAGTTCGCCAGAACCTTTGTTTGCATACTCCAGGGTGGAGTTATGACTACGTCATCTCAGCATCGCGCATGCGCTAAGTGGTTGTTTATCACTTAGTTGGACCACCGCCCTGACTGCCCGGCACCATCTAGTAATGGAGGCGAGAGCTGCGGCTACCCACATCACGAGAGCTGTGGCTTCCCACATCTCACGAGAGCTATGGCTTCCCACATCTCCTCCTTTCTTTTTTATTTTAAGCCTAATCCATCGATCAATTCCAGAGCCTCCAGCAGCTCCAAAAGATCAAGATGGATATAAAGTCCATTGATCCATCCCGGAGCCTCCAGCAGCCCCAGGAGATCAAGATGGATATAAAAACCCAAATCTGGTCACCCTAATGTGTGCAATGAGCAAAGCTCCACATGGTGCAAGGGCTGACCAAGATCCAATTTCTGTCACTCTTCCCAGTGCAATGGGACAATTCCCTTGGGGTGCAGGAGCTGACAACTTATGGGGGTTAATTTTCTCTTAACAAAGAAAGCCAAAGATCATGGGAACCACCGCACTCAATCACTAAGAGCGCCTGCGTGATGATGACTTTGTCACGTTTTTGCTGGGCTTTAAGCTTGCAGAGCAACCATAGCAACAACACTCCTCCACAGCACATTATTGCAGCAAATGTAAACACCCCCACCCACTCTTTAAAGTAGGAAAAGGCAGTAGAAAGCCAAGAAGTAAAATCTCCAACAGTTATGGGTTTCATTCTTGTGCCATTAAGAGTCGTAATCTGCATCCGGAGTTGTTCTTGTAGTTCTGCCAGCTCAGCTGTCCATTGTCCTGTAAGATACTGGGATATATTCTTGCTGCTAAAAGAAGACTCATTCAAGAATTTTAAAGGTGTTATGCACAAATTAGGTGTTGAAGAAACACAACTTAATTGCACCATGCTCGTACGAGTATCCACTTGGTGTTGTAATAAATCAACTCTCTGGTTCACTAACAGTAAACCAGACATTAATCGAGCATCCAACATATGGACTGTAGATAAAGCTTCTGATGTAGATTGCGTAATATTGCTAATGACATTTGCTGTCATTACTTGATTAGACATAGCCAATCCTGCTGTAACCGCTGCTGCAGCTGAGATAGTAATAGCTGTAATAATTGCTGCGGTAATGCCAAAATCTATTTTATATCTATAAAGTGTAGCAATAGGAAAAGTATTGGGATCTGCTTCAACCGGTACAGGTATCATAGTGGGAATCTTTACTATCAAGGCAAATGGCTCAGAGCCATTCCAACATTCAGCAAGCCAACACTGACTGCTAAAGCTATTACATGAAGCTTCCCAAAATGTATCATTTGCATGACTAAAGTTGAATGTTAACAGAAAGAAAAATGGGGGCTGGACACAAACAGGTGATGGCTGAAATTGCACTCTTGATATATTAACCATAGTATTTACTTTCAGCCTCTTTGTAGTGGTATTGTATACACCAGTGACATTGTATAAAGTATCATTAATTCCAAACATTTTTGCAAAAGGAGTTACTATGGTAGATGCTCCACGTTGATTATATACCATCCATTCATACCATGGCCAGGTATTATCAGGACCAGTGGTATTAGTATTACTATTCCATTTTGCTTTACCTAAAGTCGGAGTCATATCAAAACCTGGTATAATAGGGTTGCTCCGATAATTTGGAGACTGACATTGAGTAAAAGTAGGCGGAAAACTTTTTTCAGGTGAGCAACTAGGTAATATGACACGTCTGGTCACATTAGGTGGCACTACTGATCCATTAATGGGCCCAGAGGGCCTGGATCCTTCACGAATCACCATAAGTGTTGTTGTATTTACACGTTTTCCTTTCTCAGAGGTGCCACTTCCACCTGTAGCACCTTGTGCAACTTTCATAAGGGTGGATATAATATTATTAAATGTAGAGTCTCCAGAAGGATCCACCCAATTGACTAAAGATCCATTTCTTACAGATATACAAGGTGCACTAGTATTGATGGTGGTAAAACACAAACTATATGCCAATGTAAAATTGCTTGCATTATATACTTTAGGAGGCTCCCCTCTAGGCGTAATACATGGTATTCCCAAATCACATTGCGTTGATAAGAATAAGGGTAATATTGACGCATTCGAGTGTATGGGAATAGGTACAGGCCAAGTTTTAGCTATGGCCCATAAAAAAACTCCTTTAACTATTGGGGTCCATATTACCATCAGTATCAGCAACATTATTAGGTTGATCATCGTCTTCTTCATTCTTCCTGCTTGCACGATCTTCATCCTCCTTAATTAATCTCACCAGTCTCTCTGGCACCCAGATGGGGTTTTCTTCTTTCTGTGGAAAAACACAAATTGCTCCCCTGGACCTGATTAATATGGGGTCCGGGCCATACCATTTGTTGTCTAGGACATTTTCCCATCGGGCCATTTCCTTTGGTGGCTTTGGCCATTGTCCATGTCTGTCTGCAGCTGATTGGCCTTTCTCATCCAGATTTAAAAAAAATTCAGTTTCTCCCTATTGAGTAAGATGCTGGCAGTTGGTTTTTCATATATGTCCCTGATTTCATTGAGAATTTCCCTTCGATTCCTATTTTTTAGTATTTGTATCTAGAATGGCTGTTAGATATTATCAAATACCTTTTCTGAATCAATTGAAATGCTCATGTGGTTGTTTTTCTTTTTTATATGGTAGATCACATTCATTATTTTTCTCATTTCAAACCATCTTTGCATCCCTGGAACCAATCTCACCTGCTGTGGTTCTTTTGCTTAGCTTTTTGATAGATTGTTGGATTCTGTTGGCCAGGATTTTGAGATTTTGCCCCTATATTCATAAGGGATATTGGTTTACAGTTTTGTTTTGTTTGAAATATTTATTTCTGTTGACAAATAAATGAAATTTTGTCTTAAAGCATGGTGCAGCATGGGTAACAATGTTCACTCACGGTACTCACATGTGGGTGTATCTGCATGTGGGAGGACCCACCTAGAGACAGATAGAGGAGCGGTGTCTTGGTTCCTAAGAACATTGGTAACACAGAAAAATATGAGAAAAAAGACAAAAAGGATGGTAATAGAAATAAATTAATAAAAATATCTATTAAAGGCAACAAAAGAGAGACAATGGGAAGAAAACATAAAATTTAAATTTACAAGACATATTTTTGTTTTAAATTCTATACCATTGGCTAAATTAATTACACTATCAATAAAATTGCCTTATGCCCAAGGGGATGATTGATAATGTTCTCTAACAGAAAATAACAATTATATCTCTGAGGTGAACCAGAGCCAGATGAACCATAAATATGTGAATGGATTTTGAGCTTGCACTTAATTCTAGCCTCAATCTAAGTACAATTAGTTCTTATGAAATGGCCCTATTTGATGCTCGTCCTCATGAAGAAATCACTCAAGACATGAATGCTATAGGAAAGTGTAATGAAGAAACTAGATGGTGCCCACCTATCAGAAAAAAATAGCCTCTGGGGTCTTAAAAGCTGGTCTTAAACAGCCATCTAAGTGAGGGATCAACTAAGTCCATGTGGAAGAAGCACACCAGCCTGTAAGATCCTAGGATTTTAACTCATGAAATTCAAATCTGAAGGAGGGAATGATATCAGCTTCAATTATGAACACCTGGTTTTAAGGTTGTGGATAACATTTGCAAGCTCTGGGGAATCCTCTCTGACCAGAGCCATGGGATGTGAACAGCCCTGTTATCAGACAGATAGCATTGTAAAATTGGTTATTGCAGATGTATTTAAGTTAAAATTTATACATCTCCCTTTTGACTCATTTTAAATATATTCCAGTTCTTTTAACCTCTGCTTTCTTTTCTAGAGCTTTTTTTAATCTGTTTTCTTTGTTATTGTTGTTAGGCTTTTAAAAATACATTTTTCTGTATATGAAATCCAGGATAACTAAATCTATATAGACAATGGTTTGGGGGCTATGGCAGGGGAGGTTGGGGGAAATAACATGAATACAATAAAGAAAAAATGTTCTAAAATTGATTGTGGTGATAATGATTATTACAATTTATCTTAATATAATTGAGCTATTGTATGGCATGTGAGTCATATGCCAATAAAAGTGTTTTTGTAAATGAATTAAAACAATTTTTCCAAGCTGTTCTCAGCCTGCTAATTGTTTCTGTCTTGGAAATTTCAACGACAATATGTTCCAGTGTTTTCTTTTGGGATCTGTGGTGTTTTGGGTTCTCTCTGCTTCCTGGAGAATTATTTTCTCCTCCTCTGTTCTGTTAAGGAAGTATTATTCCAGAATTTCTTATATGGATAGTATCCCACTTCATTCTTATGTTTTCTTCAGATTCTTTTGTTCTTTTAGCTGATTGTATCACTCATAAATTGGAGTTAAGAGATATGCCTTCAAACTCACCAATTCAGCTTTCCATTTCTTCAATTCTCTTACTCTGTTCTTCTAAATTGTTGCCTAATTCTCTTATCTTAATATTTTCTGCATTTCTTTTTAGAGGTTTTTGTTGAAGATATCTAGCTTTTCTATTCTGACCATTGTTCTCGCAGACTCTTTGTTGAAAGTACATGACAACATTTTTCTGAATTCAATTTATGATAGTTTCAGAGCCTGTTCTTTTTAAGAAAATTCCTTGAGATCTGAGTGTTGTTCATTTGTTAATCCTTCTTCTGATGAATCAGGAGTGACTGCTGCCACTGCAGCATCGTGGCCGGGTATTACGCTTGGGAGGGCTGCTAGATTTTGTGGGAGTCGATGACTTTGTTGAGTAGTGCCAGAAATGAATAATAGAAGAGGGACGGGGGAGGGAAAAAAGGCTTTGGGCAGTAAAAGGCTGTACTAAGAAAAGTTGGGAGGGGGAGGAACACTGTACTTGAGTGTATTCTTCCCTAAGGCCTAGAGCTTCTTAACATAGTCCGTCAAAGCACAGGCAATCTTCAGGAAAACCATCATGGTGCCAAGTTTGTCCTTGGGATAGCCTAGGCTGGTCCTTTGGGACCTATGCTCCGGGAACTGTGCAGGCCAGCTTGCTTGGAGAGCTGGAAGCCACATGGGACCTGCGTGCTTATTACACGTGAAGCTTTGGACCCTGCTCACAATGATAGTCTTTGAGGAGTGGAGCTGGGTTGCTGTAGCCAGCAGTGCAGAATGGAGCTACAGATGGGTAGCAGGAGACCACTGGGCGCCTCTTCAGTGGACCTGCTCTTTCCTTCCCTTCTCTGCTTGCTCCCACAGTCTCTGATATATGGAAGCCTCCTTTTACTTCACTTTCAAGCCATTGTCTGAGATCACAGGCCACCTGTCTTTTCTTAGGGCCTAGTCTATCCTGGTTGTTACATAAGGATCTACCTGTGTGTATGTGTTCAGTTGGACATGTTCTAGTCCCCTTTCTTTAATGTTTTTAAAAGTTTCTATAGAACTGGTGTCAGCACTTCTGAATTTTTTATGAAATATCCCAGTGAAGCCATCTTGCCATTGACTTTTCTTTTTATATATATTTTTGGTCTTTTTTGAAGGGGTGGAGCAGGGGGTTAATCACATTCTGAATTGCTTATTTCATAATTACTCTGCTTAAACCTATTTCTATTCATATTAGTTTAGGTATGTCGTATATTTTCAGGAATTTGTCCCATTCATCTGCACTTTCAAATCTGTTGCAGTTCTTTTTCATAGTGTTATGATTCTTTATTCAATGAATATGTTGTGTTGTCTCCAGATTCATTTCTTTTGATTATTTGCCCTCCCCCCCCCCCAGTATATCCAGTAGTTTGTTTCAGTGATTCTTTTCAAAGAACCAACTTCTGGTTTGATTGATTTTTTTCTGTTGTTTAACTGTATTCTATTTCATTTCTTTCTCACTGGTATTTATTATTCATTTCAGCTAGTATCTTTGGCCTCTTGCTCTTCCTTTCCTTTTTGTTCAAGTTTTCATTTAAACAATTGATTTTCATCCATCTTTTTAAATATGGGCATGTATTGCTATGAATTTCCCTCTGAGAATGGTTTGCGCTGTGTCACAAAGGATTTGGTATGTTGTGCTTTCCTTTATATTTGATACCAAGTATATTTTTATTTCACTTTTAATTTCTTACATAGAGAAATTGTTTTCTAGTCGTACAATATTTAATTTTGGTATAATAATAATTATTCATTTTTATTCTTCCTGTGATTGATTTCTTACTTCATACCATTATGGTCAGAAAGTATGCTTTGTATGATTTTAATGTTTTAAAACTTGAGATTTGTGGCATAATCTGTAGTTGGTTCTGGAAAAATTATCCTGTGAAAATGTCTGCTGATGATGGATGGAGTGTTCTAAGTTAAATTGGCTTATGATTTTCTTTATGTTCTTAATGTCCTTATTGATTCACTTTTTAAATGTTCTGTCGAGAACTGAAATTGAAGGTTTCAAAACTACAAATATTAATAGCGGCACTGTAATTTTTTTCTTTGATATTAGTGTTTGTGTCATGTTTTTGGACAGGTTAGGTGAATATATGCTAATAATTGTTGTATCTTCTTGAAGTATTAGCCCTTTTATTATGTAATAGCCTTTATCAGTATGACCACACTCTTTTTTTTGGGTGCTGGTTGCACGGAACATTTTTTCCATCCTTTATTTTCAGTCAGTTTGTGTCCTAATGTGAATGTGTGTTTTGTGTAGGTAACAAAAGATGAATCATGTTTTTTATCCAGTCTATCACTCTGCCTTTTGTGTAAATATTTTGGCTATTTACATTTTCTTCATTCTTTTAGCTAATTGGGTTTTGAGTTTCTTTTATCTGGTTTCTCTTTTTATCAATTTTCCTGTTATTTTTTGTATTTAGCATCTTTTGTTATGAGCTTTAATTCCTCTTTACATATTCTCTTAGTGGTTACTACAAATATTATACTATACAACATGCAATTACAGTAACATTTAGCATGCAATCAACAATGAATGTGAAATATTAAGTATTCCTGGTTTACTGTTCCCTCTCCTTTTTCTGTTGGTGAACCTCCAGTGACAGTAATGTACACCCTACATCCAGTAGTCGTAATATGTACTTATTTTCTGAGATCTCTGTCTGACTCCTTCCTCCCCCTTTGTGTACATTTGAGTGTTTGATTAATGTTCTTTCCTTTCCATTTAGAAAACTTCCTTAAGTACATGTAGGGCTGGTCTGGTATTGCCAAATTCCCAAGGCTTCTGGTTATTTGGGACTCTTCTTCCCTGTTTCAAAGAAATGCCTTGACTTAGTGCTTTTCTGTTGTTTCCTTTTTAATTAAAGTAGGGCGATGCCATCTATCGGTTGGCGTGTGTCACATATTGGTATAAGGAGCCCTGGTGGTGCAGATTGGTGTGATACTGCTAACCACAAGTCAGCAATTCACATCCATCTTTCTCTGTAGGGGAAAGATCAAGCTATTGCTCCCATAAACATGTACGCTCTCAGAACTCTAGGGTAAAAAAAGAAACCAAGAAACCATGGGGAGCAGTTTTACTCTTCCCATAGGGACACGAACAGTCAGAATCAACTTGAAGGCAGTGGGTTTTTACCTGTTGTTATGGAATTAAAGAATTTCCGATTTATTACCAAAGGTTTATAATTCATTACTGTGCTTAGATTTCTGGTGTTCAAATTGTGCCAGACAGGTCAACCTATCTGCTAAGTTTTTGCACTGCACCATCATTGTTTTGGTTGTTTTATTACGTGGTTCCTGAGATACTCCAGATTTACCTTGTACATTGCTGCCATTTACCCCAGAATCAGCCATTTCTCCAATGACTGCCGGTTCATTTGACAAGAGAATGATTCTTGAGGTCGATTAGGTTACCAGATGGGCTCATTGCTACAGGGATATCCTTGCTTGTTGGCTGAACTCAGTGTCTTACACTCATTCTACAGAAGGAGAAATAGCATGACCTTTCCCCCTGCGTAGCGCCCATTCTTTTCCAAATTTTAGCGTAAAGTTTCACTGTAATTTACAATGCATATTGCAAAGCACAACAACCATGCTTCTTCCCTTTGTCGCTGAATTTTCCTCCAATTTAGCTATCATTTTAACTTTCTTTCTCTTTCTCTCAGCTGGTAATCTTTGTTTTCTCGATGAGGCTGCCCTTGGCAAATATAAGATTTTAGTCAGATCGCTTTCAGTGGCAGTTTTTACTGCTATTGTGGACACTACAATGGATTTATCAAATGTTCTTTCTCTTTAAGCATCATTTCAGCTTTTTCTTTTTTTTCCCAACTGTCCATCTTGATTTTCCTGGTGAGGCTGCCTTTGATAAAAGGAAATATAAGATGGTAACCCGCTATCTTTGGTTTGATACTTTTTTCTGCTGTGTATTTTGCTGGACACCATAATGGCTTTCTGTGGCCTCTGTAAGAAACCCAGAGTCCTTTGTTCTTAATGCTGTGATAGACCTGAGTGGACTTGCTACTTCACAAGACTTTCCCCAGATTCCTTATCACCTTCAACATCCACAGCCACCCACTTAAGCAAGTGATAACTTAAAAACAGTAGTCTGACTTCCATCCTTCCAGAGAGCCACCAAGTAGACGTGCTAAGGCCCTGCTGCTCCAGCTCAGGCTCCACACATCTCTACCAGTTGTAATGGACTATGCTCCTAGGTTTTGTGTTACTAAATCTCAAGACAGAGAGACTTCGACTCGTTGTATATCAGGCATCAGCTTTCTCACACTGCTGAGTGGTAGGGATGTGTCTAAAGGAGTCCTAGTGGTACTTAGTGGCTATGTTTGGGTGCTGTTAAAATCTAGGTCAGTCGTTCAAACCCATCAGCCAGTCTGTGGGAGCGAGATGAAGCCGTCTGTTCCTGTAAAGATTTTCCACCTCAAAAACCGAAAGAAGTAGTTCTCTGCCCTATATGGTCGTTGTGAGTCAGAATCAACTTATTATCAGCAGTGGACATTTTCAGAATACCTATTTGGAATATAAGAAGAACCACACAAGAAGCAGGCCACCAGATAAATATGACTGTGGATGCTGCTTCCAAGATCCGTGCTGCCCAGTGGAAAGGGAAATGAGCTGCAAGTGCACACAGTTGACGCATCCCACTGCCGACTGCGAGGCTGGCAGTTTGAGTCCACCCACATTGAAAGGGATATTGAAAGAAAGACCTGGTGATCTACTTCTGAAAAATCACCATCGAAAACCCTGTGAAGCACAGTTCTACCCTGACACCCATGGGATTGGCAGTACTACTCAACCGGGTGCCTAGCAAGACACCATTCTTTGTGGGATTTTTCCTATTTTAATTACCATCCATTGCTTTTTATTTTTTTAATCATTTTACTGAGGGCTCGTACAACATTTATCACAATCCATACGTACATCCATTGTGTCAAGCACATTTGTACATTTCTTGCCATCATCATTCTCAAAATATTTCTTTCTGCTTGAGCCCTTGGTATCAGCTCCTCATTTTTCCCCTCCCTCCTAACCCTTCTCCCTCATGAATCCTTGATAAATTTATAAATTATTATTATTTTGCCATGTCTTACACTGTCCAGCATCTTCCTTCACCCACATTTCTGTTGTCTGTCCCCCAGGGGGTGGTTATATGTAGATCCTTGTGATCAGTTCCTGCTTTCTACCCCTCCGTCCCTCCACCCTCCCTGTTTCGCCGCTCTCACCACTGGTCCTGAGAGGGTCATCTGTCCTGGATTGCCTCTGTTTCCAGTTCCTGTGTGTACCAGTATACATCCTTTGGTCTAGCTGGATTTGTAAGGTAGAATTGGGATGATGATAGTGGGGAGGAGGAAGCATTGAAACTAGAGTAAAGTTGTATGTTTCATCATTGCTACACAGCACCTTGACTTGCTCATCTCCTCCCTGCGACCCTTCTGTGAGGGGATCTCCACTTGCCTACAGATGGGCTTTGGATCCCCACTCTGCACTGCCCCTCATTCACAGTGATAATAATATTTTTGTTCTTTGATGCCTGATACCTGAACCCATCAACATCTCATGATCACACAGGGTAGTGTGCTTCTTCCATGTGGGATTTATTGCTTCTCAGCTAAATGGCCTCTTTATTTTTAAGCCATTAAGACCCTAGGTGCTATATCTTTTGATAGCCAGGCACTACCAGCTTTCTTCACCACATTTGCTTACGCACCTGTGTTGTCTTCAGCGATCGTGTTGGGAAGGTGAGCCTTATGGAATGCCAGTTTAATAGAACAAGTGTTCTTGCATTGAGGGAGTACTTGAGTAGAGGCCCAATGTCCATCTGCTACGTTAATACTATAAATATATGCACATAGATCGATTATTTCCCCATTGTCATATATAAATATGTTTGCATATGTACATGCCTATATTTAGACCTCTATAAATGTCCTTTGCCTTCTAGTTCTTTCCTCTATTTCCTTTTACTTTTATCTTGTCCCACTATCATGCTCAGCCTTCATTTGGGTTTCAGTAATTCCTCTCAGTTACATTACCCTTGAACAAGCCCTACCAGGCCTTTTACACCCTCCTCATCACTGATTTTGGATCACTTGTTATTCCATTGTCCCTGGGATTTATTAACACCACTTCCTTTCCCCCACCTCTCCCTCTACTATGTCCCCTGGAACCTTCGGTCCTGTTGTTTTCTCCTCCAGATTGTTTATCCAGACAGACCTGCAGAGATAATACTATGCACAAACCAAGACAGAGCAAAACAAAGCAACAAAAAAGAAAATAGCTCAAGGTCTATTGACATTTAGGAGTGTTTTCTGGTGGAGTCTGATGGAGTGCCACACCATGGCCCCAAAGTCTATTTTTGGTATTCCCTCGAGACGTCCTTGCTCTGCTCCCCTTGCTGTTCTGTTGCACGCCTTTAGTGTTTTGCCTCGGTGTGGTGGGGTCTGATCAGGCATAATTCCCTCACTGTGTATCCAGTGTTGTCCCCTATAGGGCTATGGGCCAGTGAGGGATGTCATGTCTCATAGTGGGGTTGACCATATGGCCCTCTCTAGCTATTGGCTGCTCTGAGCAGGGATATCATCTTCAAGTCTTGGTGGGCCAGGATGTGCTCCACTCTCTCTTCCTCCCCCCTCATTTGCTCCTGTGTGCTCTGATCAGACATGTCCCTCTCCCTGAGCTGTAGCTTCAGTGCTGCCCCTAAGGTAAATTCTTCAGGGGGCAGGGGTGGTTGTCCACATAGTTGGGATTGGGGCCTGTCTCTCAGACCCCTCTACTGGTTCCCTGCTTCATGCCAGTATGTTGCATTCACATCTTAGAGCACCGCTTTGTAGTCTGGTCCCTCTTTCCCTGAGAAGATATGAATAATACACTCCCCTTGGGGGAGTTAGTGCCCTGTTCCCCAACTACTCATTTGTTTTTGTTTTTTCTCTCTTTCCCCTTCCTTTTTAGTTGTCTACCATATGTATTCCTGGATTTGGTCTGGTCCCTGCCATACTCCCTGAACCTGAACCCAGGAATGTTTATATACAATAGTTTTTTCCCTAAGCCCGTTTTGCACTTTTTTTTTTTTAAGCTTTCCTCATCAGACTCATATAGTACTTCTCATTTTCTGCTTGGCTTACTTCGCTTAGTATAATTTCCTCCAATTCTTTCCAATGTGCTTCATGCATTCATCACTACTTTTTTTCTTATTTTTTTAATCATTTTATTGGGGGCTCATAGAATTCTTATCACAATATGTTCTTGATCCATTGTGTCAAGAACATATGTACATTTGTTGCCATCATCATCCTCAAAACATTTGCCTTCTATTTGAGCCCTTAATATCTGCTGCTTATTTTCCCCCTCCCTCCCCACTGTCCCCTACCTCATGAACCCTTCATCATTAATAAATTATGATTATTTTGTCATATACTACACTGTCCGATGTCTCCCACCGCCTTCTTCTCAACTGTCCCTCCCCCAGGGAGGAGACTATATGTAGATTCTTGTAATCAGTTCCCCTTATCCACCCCACATTCTCTCCACCCTCCAGGCATCGCCACTCTCACCACTGGTCCTGAATGAGTCATCTGTCCTGGATTCCCTGTGTTTCCAGTTGCTATCTGTACCAATGTACATCCTCTGGTCTAGCCAGATTTGTAAGGTAGAATTGGGATCATGATAGTGGAGGAGAGGAAGTATTTAAGAACTAGAGGAAAGTTATATGTTTCATCGCTGCTACCCTGCACTCTGACTGGTTCATCTCTTCCCCACAACCCTTCACTAAGGGGTGTCCGATTGGCTACCAATGGGCTTTGAGTCTCCACTCTGCACTCACCCACATTTTCAATGATATGATCTTTTGTTCCTTGATGCTTGAAACCTGATCCCTTCGACAGCTCGTGGTCACACAGGCTGGTGTGTTTCTTCCATGTGGGCTTTATTGCCTTTGAGCTAGATGACCACTTGTTTATCTTAGAACCTTTAAGAACACAGACGCTATATCTTTTGATAGCTGGGCACCATCACTTTTCTTCACTACATTTGCTTACACACACGTTTGTCTTCATTGATCGTATCAGGGAGGTGGGCACCCATTGATATGATTTTTAGTTCTTTCATGTCTGATAACCAGTCCCTTCTGCACCTTGTGGTCAGACAGGCTGTGTGCTTCTTCCATGTTGGCTTTGATGCTTCTCAGCTAGATGGCCGCTTGTTTATCTTCTACGCTTTAAGATCCCAGACGCTTTGATAGCCACGTACCATCAGCCTTCTTCACCACATTTGCTTATGCACACATTTTTCTTCAGCAATCATGTCGGGAATGTATGCATCCTGGAATGCCAATTTAATAGAACAAAGTGTTCTTGCATTGAGTAAGTGGAGGCCTAATTGTTTTATTAGGAGTTCACACAACTCTTATCACAATTCATACATACATCAGTTGTGTAGAGCACATTTGTACATTCATTGCCCTCATCATTCTCAAAACATTTCCTCTCCACTTAAGCCCTTGGCATCAGGTCCTCATTTTGTCCCCTCCATCCCCGCTTCCCCCTCCCTCATGAACCCTGGATAATTTATAAATTATTATTTTGTCATATCTTGCCTTGTCCGACATCTGCCTTCACCCACTTTTCTGTTGTCCACCCCCTAGTAACAAGGTCAAATGCAGATCCTTGAAATCGATTCCTCCTTTCCAACCTACTCTCCCTCTACGCTTCTAGTAGTGCCACTCTCACCACTGGACCTGAAGAGATCATCCACCCTGGATTCCCTATGTTTCTGGTTCCTATCTGCACCAGTGTACATCCTCTGGTCTAGCCAGACTTGCAAGGTAGAAATCAGATCATGATAGTGCAGGAGGATGGAGCATTTAGGAACTAGAGGAAAGTTGTATTTTTCATTGTTGCTACATCACACCTTGACTGGCTCGCCTCCTCCCCTACACCCCTCTGCAAGGGGATTCCGGTGACTGACAAATGGGCTTTGGATCTCCAATCTGCACCCCGCCCCCCTACCTCATTCACTATGGTAAGATTTTTTGTTCTGATGATGCCTGATACCTGATCCCTTCAACACCTTGTGATCGCACAGGATGGTGTGGTTCTTCCATGTAGGCTTTGTTGCTTCTGAGCTAAGTGGCTGCTTGTTTGCCTTTAAGACACCAGACGCTATACCTTTTGATATCCGGGCACCATCAGCTTTCTTTGCCACATTTGCTTATGCACCCATTTGTCTTCAGCGATCATATCATGGAGGCAAGCACAAAATGTTATGATTTTTTGTTCTTTGATGCCTGATAACTGATCCCTTTGGCACCTTGTGATCACACAAGCTGGTGTGCGTCTTCCATGTGGGCTTTGTTGCTTCAGAGCTAGATGACCACTTGTTTATCTTCAATCCTTTAAGACCCCAGACGTTATATCTTTTGATAACCGGGCACCATCAGCTTTATTCACCACATTTGCTTATGCACCCGCTTTGTCTTCAGCAGTTGCGTTGAAAAGGTCAGCATCACAGAATGTCAATTTAATAGAAGAAAGTATTCTTGCATTAAGGGAGTACTTGAGTGGAGGCCCAATGTCCTTCTGCTACCTTAATACTAAACATATAAATATATGCACATAGATCTATTTACCCATCCTCATATATAAATATATTTGCATATATACATGTCTTTATCTAAACCTCTATAAATGCCCTTTGTCTCCTAGCTCTTTCCTCTATTTCCCTTGACTTTCCTTCTGTCCCACTATCATGCTCAGTCCCGACCAGGGTTTCAGCAAATCCTCTTTGTTACATTACCCTTCATCATGCCCTACCAGGCCTCCCAGCCCCTCCTCACCACTGATTTAGATCACTTGTTCCCTTGTCCCTGGGTTTGTTAACACCACTACCTTTTCCCCCACCTCTCCTATGTCCCTCCTGAACTGTCGGTCCTGTTGTTTTATCCTCCAGATTGTTCATCCAGCCTATCTTATTTAGAAAGACCAGCGGAGATAATAACATGCACAAAAACAAGACATAAAAATACCAAGGAACAATATACAACCAACCAACAACAATAAATCAATGACAAAAAAAAACACAAGAAAGAAAAGTTTGTAGTTAGTTCAAGGATTGTGTGTTGGCCTTTAGGAGTGTTTTCCAGTTCAATCAATTGGGGTACCACACCCTAGCCCCAAAGTCCACCTTCATCATTCCCTGAGGACCTCACCGTTCCATTCCCTTGCTATTCTGTTGCACCCCCTTAGTGTTTTGCCTCGGTGTGGCGGGATCAGATCAGGCGTAGT
>NW_027457807.1:0-65665 GCF_050624435.1 Tenrec ecaudatus
TTGGAACAAGAGAACTGTGTTTGGTATTAGAAGCAAGCTATAGTGGAATTTTCTCAGATGCATGGTCAAAACACCTTAAGGGGAATTGGCTGGGGTAGTTGATTGAACAGGGAGAAGGCCTCATATCTATGAAAGGTGTCAGAAAATGCATAAAAGTGTGTGCTACTTTGTATGTGAGAGTTCACTTGTCCAAGATGTTGAGGGAAGTACACCTGTAGCTCTTATGAGATTAGATTTCCATTTTCTTGTTTTACACTATGTGTGTTTGCTTCCATAATTTTCTTTAACATTCTGAAATTTTCCCTTCTTTTATGTTTCCACTTTACTATGAAAATCTGTCTTGCACGCTTCTCTCCAAACAGAGAACTCTGAATTAGTAACTGTCCTCTGAATACAGCACATTCCTCCCCTACTGAGTAAGAATGGATATCCATTTGCAGTATGCAGCACCATCTTGCATCTTGAGCTCCCACCATAAACGGGTCTCCTTTGTGCTTCCTTAGCTTCCCCCCTTGGAGTTTCTCTAAAGATTTGGTGTCCATATTCTCATTTGGTGTCCTGTTCCTTTAAAGTTTTCTTCATGCAGGTGATGTCAGTTCTTTCTGTTTTCTTAGAGAGATGGTCAATTTGCCTTCTCTGTTGGAATTCTTTAACAGACATATTTCCCAATATTTTACTCCTTTTGGTGAAATATATTTATGACTTCTGTTGTTTCCAGGTATCTAAAATCATCTTCCTAGCAAGAAAATTATCAGCTTTAAAGTATACTTTAGCACTGTACCTTACATTTTTTTCTACCTGTAAGATTTTTTTAAGTTGTCTGTTCCTCCAATAATTTTTGTAAGTGGAAAGGGCATGTTTTTTTTTTAATTAAGCAATGTCTGCTATATATTTCTTACTATGTAGTGTCCCTTCCTTAGGCCCACCCCTTCTTAACAGGTCCAATACACGAAAGATGACTGTTGCTGCTTCTAAAGAACATTTTTGCAGTATATTCCAATAGGTTTTATTGCTGTTATTCAAACAATGCATAGTACATTCAATATTGCTCTCTTTTCTTTTCTGTCTCTTGAGTAGCCTTTTGGTTTCCATGTGTAAGTTGCCTTTCATGTCATCCCACATCTCATCTGGTCTCTGTCATTAGTCTTCAGTCAGACTTTTATTCCTCATGTTTATTCTTTACATAGTCTCTAAGCTGTGCTCTAGCTACTTTGGCTAGCTTCTACTTGGATTTGAGCAATTTATGATCTGTTCCACAGTTAACCCCTGGGCGTGTTTTGACTTATAAGCTTCTCCACCATTTCTTTCTGTAGATGTGGTTGATTTGATTTTCATTTGTTCCATTCCGGAAAATCCATATGTGTAGTTTCCATTTCTGGTGTTTAATAAGGAATTTGCTATGAATTCATCATTAGTCTCAAAATGTTATCAGTGAACCTGTGTGTCATTTCTGTTACTAAGGTCACATTTTCCAACTACTGCTACTTTCCCCAAATTTTACACTTATCAGTGTGTATGATTGTTTGGTTGATCAATGTCAGGCTGAAAAATTCATGTGAAAATTTCAATATATATTTTTAAATATTTTATTGGGAGCTCTTATAGATATCATAACTTCCCATAGTTCAATTACATGGAGCAGTCCTGTACAATAGCTACCACAGTTTGAAAACTTTTTCTTCTTTAATTCCTTGATATCAGCTCTCCTTTATCCCTTCTCCCCTCAATTTCATTATTGTGGTGGTAAACAGAACCTGGATGAAAGTGTGAGCAGCAGCCTTATATCTGTACTCCTGACCACAGGGCTTGGAAGACCAGTTCTAGTGTTGGAAGAAAACCCCCACAAGTCCCAAAGCTAGAACTGCTAATGAGCAATCTCCAGACAGAGATTTCCCCCCAACTGCCCTCCAGGAAGATGTTAGTATACAGCTGCTACAGGTGCCTGACTTCTTGCTTCTCAGCTGAAAGATGCCTAGCTTTGAAAGCAATCAGGTTCCCTTTGTTGCTGTCACTTAAGGAATCAATTATCTCTTTCTCTCTTAAATGCCCACTGGATGGGTCCTAAAGGACTGGTGTGTAATTGAAGGGCAGAAATAAAAAGGCTTTGCATTCTTTCACCAATTTATATAATCTCAGGGCATGCAGCTCCCCCGCCTCCCACACAAACACAGGCAGACACCTAGCTACCTAACAAGGTAGGCAGGATCTTTAGCATCGGGATCCCTGAAATAATTGGATGAGCAACTTAAGACCAGTGCTGAGGGTAGGTGGAGTGGAGTAATTGTCTCCTGAGCGGGGAGAACAATAACAACAACATGTCTGCTCTTGTCGTTAAAGCTGCTGGCAGATAGTAATTAGCCATGCGCTTGTATGAGATATCATTAAGGTGGCACTACAATGAAAGGATAGTGTGGCGATGATATTTAACTAAGAGTATGTGACTGGGACTCTTCTCCAACTTTGTGAATGCTTCTATGTTTGCTTTAATTGGTGCACAAAACTGAATAACACTTGTACTAACTGGTCTTGCTTGCAGGCATATGAATATTAGCCTACCACTGACAAAATTATACATCAGGGAAGATATTGCAGTGTGCTTTTGGATAATGAATATGATGCCAATCTTCTTGAATTTGTCGATCTCAGCCTTATAAACCACTTGATTATCTAATTAAAAATAGCCAGTACCAGTCTATTAAAGTTGAATAATGCATACACTATCAATTTTTACCATTCCATTTTGTTTTGACAACTTGCAATTTTTCATGATAATATTGCATGTATGCCATTTTCCATTTACTAGAGGATATTAGCAGCTCTTTTTTCTCATTTTCAGTCATGCCATGTCAAGCACTGAAGGTCCCCAAAGCTTTTCCTCCATCTACATCATTATGGTTGACTGTACTTTGAGGATTTAGTACTTGTTCAGTGTTATTTCATTGCCATTAAACCTGAGGGGTTCATGTTCCAGAAGTCGATCACCAGATCTTCCTCCCAGTCCCTATTTCTGGAGAATCCACTAAGACCTGTGCACCATGGGTGGTCCTGCTTGTATTTGAAACACTGGGTGGCAGTGCTTCTGGCATCACAGCAACCTGCACGCCACCACAGGACAGCACTGTAAGAGGAGTGCTGTGAGCTAAAATACAGGCTCCACAAACATAAGGAATGTGTTTCTGTACCATAATCCCTTTCATATATACCTGTAAAAATGGTTTTCTCCCAAGTAGAATATTCGCCATGTTTCGCATTCCCAACTTTATCTAGCACTTAGTTGTCTTTCAGTAAAGATTGATTAAATGAATACATTTAACCTCTACCAAATGGAATTAGCAAGTCATATCACTCCTGTGGTCTATTGGTCTCATGTCTTCCTTCTGTTATGTTTGTTGTATGTATTCATGTACCTCTTTAAGCAAATATCAAACCTGTGTCCATTTATCACTTTCATATCCAACCTGATTTCTATAGTAACTATTTTTACCATTTGAATTGTTTACATGATTGTATTTCGTCCAATGGGCAATAAACATTAAGCATAGTGTTTTATTTATAGTCATAAAAGAGGGTTGTCACTAAAGATCTACTTTATATCAATGTGTATTTTATGGGGTCCATTGAAAACCAAGATATTTAAAAGAGTCAATGTTGTGTTCTTTTATAGAAATCCAGAAAGATGATGATCATTTGCTTGAGCACTTGCAATGTGAAAGATACATTGACAGAATGGAATGGTGCTACAAATGTAATACATATTCTCAGCATAAAAATAATTTTCCTCCAAAGGAAACTTATGAGATGTTTGGATTACATGAAAAAAATGTAAAATCAGATTTAATCATTCTGGAATTAAATCAGAACAGAAGCAACAAAATACAGAAGTCAGTTGTGCTCACTGAAGATGAGAAAACTTTTCTCCACAGTGAACAAGAGCAATTTAATACTGAAATGAAATTCCCTGAGTGTGAACCACCCAGGTTCATGAAGTCACAGTGCATTCAGCATCAGGAGTCTGATGAAATTGAGAAACCACACACAGGCGATAAATGTGGAACAACCTTCATTGAAGACTCTGTGTTCTATGAACACCAGATTATTGGTATACTAGATAAGACCTACGAATGCAGTCAGTGTGGGCAAATATTCAAGAAAATGTTCAAACTCAATGAACATTATCAAAAAAGTCATGAAGGACAAAAGCTAGGAAAATGCTTGCAATGTGGGAAAAATTTTCACAGTGTATCATACCTCAAGGGACATCAGGAACCTCATGTGGCAGGAATGTCCTATGTATGCAGTGAATGTGGGAAAGGCTTCACTAGGCAGAGTGATCTCACTGCTCATCAGCAAACTCATACTGGAGAGAAACCCCACATATGTGGTGAATATGGAAAAGCCTTTATCAGGAAGACTCTTCTCACTTTTCATCAGCGAACTCATACTGGAGAGAAACCCCATGTATGTGGTGAATATGGCAAAGGCTTTAGCCAGAAGAGTAAATTTACTGTTTATCAGCGAACTCATACTGGTGAGAAATCCTATGTATGTGGTCAATGTGGAAAAACCTTTCTCACGAAGGATGTTCTCACCGTTCATCAGTGAACCCATACTGGAGAGAAACCCCATGTATGTGGTGAATGTGGAAAAGCCTTTATTCGGAAGCATGCTCTCACTGTTCATCAGCGAACTCATACTGGAGAGAAACCCCATGTGTGTAGTCAATGTGGAAAAGCTTTTATCAGAAAGAGTAAACTTACTGTTCATCAGCGAACTCATACTGGAGAAAACCTCCATGTATGTGGTGAATGTGGAAAAGGATTTATCCAGAAGACTGCTCTCACTATTAATCAGCAAACTCATAGTGGAGAGAAACCACATAAATGTGGTGAATGTGGCAAAAGCTTCATTCGTAAAGGAAATCTCAAAACTCATATAAAAATTCACAGGAGTAAAACCCTATATATGTGGCAAAGGCTTTATCCAGAAGATTTCTCTCACTGTTCATCAGCTAATTCACACTCGGGAGAAACCCCATGTATGTCATGAATGTGGAAAAGCCTTTATCTGGATGGCTTCTCTTACTGTTCATCAGTGAACTCATACTGGAGAGAAACCCCATATATGTGATGAATGTGGAAAAGCTTTCAGCCAGACACAATGCCTTACAGCACATCAGAGATTTGACAAAAGGAAAAAAGCCCTTTGCATGAATTAAATGTGGAACATCTTATATGTGGGCATCAGATCTCGTTAATCATGAGAAATTTTCATCAAGAAAAACTTTCATTGGAGTTAGTGTAACAAAGCTTTCAAAACAAAGGAAGAGGTGCTGGAGTTTGGCCTGGGCCAAGTGTGTGAACGGACAGTTGTGACTTACCATATGGGTACCCGTGTTCTGTGTTGCTGTCCCTCTACTGACATGGCCCACCATTTTGGCGACAGATGACCTTCCAGACTTCCACAGAGTGCATGTTCTTCCTCAGATGCATGAAGGTTCCCTAGACTATACACGGTAGTCCCTGGAGAAGTGCTGACAAGGTGGGGAAACCACAGCTTCTGAGAGGAAAGCCTCACTGCCTTCATTCCCTTGTCTCTGCTGAAACTGAGTTTGTGTCTGGGCTCACACTGAGTTCCCATCACTGTGTAACTTGCACAGTAATACATGGCCGTGACGTCAGGATTCACAGAGCTCAGTTTTAAATTAACCTGGTTCTGGGATGTATCCCTGGTGATGCTGACTCAGTACTGGAGAGCTAGATTATAGTTTGTGCCCCCCATTCTCCCATATTATCCCAATCCACTCCAGATCCTTTCCTGGAGCCCGGTGGACCCAGGTCACATGATAGCTGGTTAAAGACAATCTAGAGACCGCACAAGTGAGAGATAGGGTCTGTGAGGGCCTCACTAGTCCAGGGCCTGACTCTTGTACCTGCACCTGGGCCTATACAGCTGGGGATAGAGAGAAACCCAGTGAGTCATGTGCCCCGATTCTTCACTCCCAGACTTCATGTCTGACTCCCTGAACCACTCACCACCCTGAGTTGCCAGAAAGAGGAAAACCCACACATGCTTCATGTTCATGTGGATAAGATTCGTGACACCCAGAAAATGCTCTCCAGGTGAGAAGGAATATGAATTTAAGTCCTTGCATGTTGTGGTTTTATTTGGGTTCTTGTCAGGCATTTGCGTGTGGGAGGTGCATGGTATGTAAAGGTGGAAAGGGCTGAATGGGGCCCCTGCCTCTGGGACTCACACTAGAAAAGTGATGCTGGTGGAGTCCTTGAGAGAACACAGCCCTCTCTTTGAGGTCTTCCCTCTACCAATCATGTGGACATCTGTGTAGATTTTAAGTTTAATGTAGCTTTACATCTATTACCATCAGAAGTACACAGATGATCTGGTGAAATTAAAGACAATCTCTAGGCTTACCATGCAATGGAATCAAGACTAGGCCTACCTGAATCTTTTCATTCCTTTGACCACGTAGGGAAACAAGTATATGTCTCCCTAAAACTCCTTTCCCCTATAACATTTCAGAATATTTGGGAAAGGATAAAATATACTGCGTTATAGTCCATGTTTAATATTGGAAAAAAAGTGTTTCCTACCAACAAGGTTATTTGTGGGGAAACAGGAACCCACAGAAGTCTTAAGAAGGTCATATTTCTTCCCATGGATTAGTACCCTCTGTGGGTGATGGGTATTCTGAGCCCCCTGCTGACAGCAACCCATCACATACAGGAGAGGTGTTTCCTGGGCTTACACAGTCTTCCAACTTCTGTGGGGCACACAGTAACATTTTCTCTGGTCATAAGCATTCAGATTGTTGGTCAGGAGTGTTACCTGGAGTTGTCTCTGCAGATTTCCAAACACGGGCACTGGAGCTACCATAGTGGTCAGCACAGCAGCTCTAACTACAGTCTGTATCCAGGCTCCTGTGGGGCCTAAGCACCCCTGCAAGTCAACTTTCTCCCAGAGGTTATTTTTACCTCTGGTCCCTCAGTGGGAAAAGCTTTAGAGGTAGAGAGTGCTACAAGTTGCAAACACTGTGAGCTGGATACAGTGAAAGGAAGTATGATCTACAGACATAGCTCTTTATACAGATTTTGATATTGAGATATAAGCCACAAAAAATACTGGTAAAGAAAATCTGGCTCAAAGACAAAGATATTCTACAGGATTTAGGCTGCCTTCTTTACAGAGGAACGGGGAAGTATTTAAATCAGGCTTCTATTCAAAATAATTGAAACTGGAACGTTTTAGTTAATTATTTGATGTTAAGGGGAAAGTTTCTAGTCAGAATTATTTTGGGGGTGGTTTTCTGTTATGTTTGATGGGAAATTTTGCAGATGTTTTTAATTGTTGAAAACAATACTCTAATGCCACTGAACTACACCTGAGAAGAATGTTGCAAATAGTATTTTGTTGCATGTTTCATGAGAAAAATATGTTCCAATACATGACAGAAAGTTTTGCACACATAGCTGCAAACGGACAGAAATTCTTGCCAGTACAATATTTCAAAAACTTTAAAATATTGAACAGGAAAAGGGATTGTGATATAAACCAATAACTGAATTTACAATAAAAAATTTCATAATGAAATAATCTATGTTTATTATTTTATTTGATTATTTGTTTTTTTGCCCAAACCATCTTATAGTTAGCTGTGGTCGTCATATAATCATTTGTCAATTTCACAGGATTAAGAGTGAAGGGGTGGAGTCTAGCCAGTTAATCAGATCATAGCCAATGTGGCCTCTGTGTTGGAGTGGCCTCCTGAGGATTCTGGGAACTCCTTCATTCCTCCTTGAATGTAGGAGTCTGTCTCTCTCTGTCTCTTTCTGTTGACTTCCTGGGAGACATTGCAGCTGACAAGACATGTGGAACTATGTGAGTGCTCTCAGCTGGAGAAATCACGTGGACCCATGCGAGCGCTGAGATGCTTACAATGCCACCAGATCCAGAAGACTTCCCACCCACTGGCCTGTGCTCTTGCTGCATTTGGCATCATTGCATGTGTTTTGTGAGTCTGAAGAAGACTTTAAAAATAGGTATCGGACATATGGTCTAAGATTGGACTTAAGGAATTGATCTGGACTGGGCTGGGATGTTTTCTTGATATTTGAGTTCTCTTGTACATAAAGCTATTTCTCAAGGACGTGAGTGTCTATGAATTTGTTTCTCTAGTCTACCCATAGTAACATAGATATCATATCATCCCACAGTTCCATCACATCAAGCAGGAGGAAAACATCTTTCTTGAACTTTTTAATATCGGCTCCCTTTTACCCCACCCATTGCCCCACTGTATCTCCAAGAAATCCTTGTTTGTCTTGCTGCCTCTATACATTTATCAATTCTGGGTTCGTATACTGTTAAACAGAAAGACACATAACAAAACTCAAGAGAATTACCCCCAATTGCAAAATACATCTGAGGTGAACCCAAAAGGAATTGCAAGTTGAGGAAGAAGGCAGTCCAAGTGTACTCTTCTGTCCTTCCCTGGAGTCCAGGACTGAACCAGTTGTGTTTAGGATCAATTATGTCAGTCTGGCTCCTGGGATGTGGTGACCTTGCTGGATCACTGCCTTTCCAGGGCTTCTGTGTTCAAACATACTCTTTAGGTCTGGTGTCCTACAGCCTGCCCCTTCTACCTTTGGTTGAACACATGCTAACATTCCCCAAACTGATTGTTAAATATATTACAAGGAATACAAACGACGACAAAACTAACTCCCTGCCTTCCAGTAGATTCTCCCTCATAGCACAGCCCTATTTTGTCATCTTTGCTGGTGAGGAGGGAACACTGTTCTTTTAGCAGCTCAAACGAAGGATGCTTACAAAACAACATCCCTGCACTGGTCGCAAAGTGAGACTGCTGGCTGGGGGTAGTGAGACCCATTACTGATGAGCCAGCTCCATCTCTTCTCTGTGTGTGCAAAGTACTGTTGCATGCAGTGTTTGTTGGTAAACTGTGCTTTTGCTGGGGACCGCAGACAATGGTTTAACAGATTCATGCTGTTAAGTTGACCTTACATTACAATAGAGGGGGATACTATTGGAAGGAAGAATAAGGCTATTTTTGTACATCTACCTTTAAATTGAAGCAAAGCAAGTGAAAAATTATATTTAAAAGGAAAGCTAAGTGTTGGATCGGCCCTGTGAACAGCTCACTGCTGTGGGATTGCCAAATTTGCAGGTAGGTAGCTGGGTTGGGGCCTGGGATATAATACCAGGTGTCCTTTAAATTGGTTTATCCACAGAGAGCACAGCTGTGCTCTCAATCATGCCGTCGGAGTTCACAGCACCTTCCTGTGCTTTGCTTCCCTTGCAGATGCTGTGGCAACTCCCGGCCGAACTGTTGATACTTCAGGATCATCCCACAGAAGCCTGCAGAGACAACTGGAGGCTTGATGCTGAACCACAAGGTCTGCAGAGGGAGGAGAGCTCCCACTGGTGATAATCCCTAGCTATGCCCAGCTCCTTCCTGCAGATGATTAGATCAGGCCACGTGGAGAGAGTCTCAGCACTGGGGAAACAGGAGTGCTTGGTATCTGCCAGGAGCAGGGCTAGGTGTCGGTGGAGGTGTTTCTATATTGCTTTGAGAAAGGAATCACAAAATGCCTCACCGTGCTAGTAGAAATAGGACCTGGTATTTCCAGGTTTCCGGCACTTGTCCTGCACAGGCCAGGTACCTTTCAGAACTGGTGCCCAGACTGTAGCCTGATCCACTTCTGAATGTACACTCCTCCCTGGGCCATTCATTGTAATAGAAAATTGACACCCCAGGACCACGCATAAACAGCGGATAATTCTGAGCTGTTTAGGAAACCACTGTTATAAGCACAATAAAAGTGCACTCTTCTAAAAATAATTCACAGGGTACATAAGGGACTGTAGTGGATTGATTATACTCCTCCCTTGCCCCAAACCACAATAACCTCTGGAAATACAGACTGGTATCTCTCATGAATATAGATGCCAAAATCCTCAACAAAGCCCTGGTCAATAGAATCCAACAGCATATAAATTTATTTTAAAAGACCAATATTCTCAGGTCAATGAATCAGGACAGAAAACCCAACAATAAAAACATCCACATACAATTGATTTTTACATTGGCCCAAAAGACATTAAATGGGAAGCAGGTGCCCTCCTCAATAAATGGTGCTGGAAAATCTGGATAACCACCTGCAGAAGAATGAAATGAAATATCTCATTCTATGTACTAAAATAACTCCAGGTGGATTAAAACCTACATGTAAAATCCAGAGCTAGCAGGATCATTAGTCCAGGGAATACATGGGTTGGCAGAATTAACAAAAGAAACATACTCCATAGAAGGTAACATAGATGAATGGGACCTATGAAAAAGAAAACACTTGTGTAAATCAATAGAGTTTATTTAATAAAAGAGTAAAAAGAGAGCCCCCAGACTGGAAAAGGATATTTAGTAATGACACATCATATAAAAGACTGATGATTAAGATCCACAGAATTTTACAAGGTTATAGCAAGAAAAAAACTTGGTAAGATGGGCTAAAGACCTGAACAAACAATTCGTACAAGATGATAGATAAATGGCTAATAAACACATGTGGAAATGTTCTAGGTCTGTAGTCATTCAGGAATTGGAAATCAAAACAACAATGTGATACCAACTAAAGCCCAGTAATGTATCCCAATTTAAAAACAAAACATAACAGAACAATAAAGGGTGGACAGGGTCTGGTGGGATAAGGACTTTTGTACAACTGCTAGTAGTCATGTAAATATGTACAGCCACTATAGAAGGCGATATGGCGATACCTAAAACATATGGAAATTGAACTACCATCTGACTCACCAATACCATTACTGGGCATATACCCCAAAGAAATAAGAAAGAGATGATGAACAGACATGTGTTCCCCCATGATCATTGCAGCACAGTTCACAATAGCACGAAGCTGGAAACAGCCTAAATTCCCATCAAGAGAAAAGTGGATACATTAAAAAAAAACCAACTCTGATGTAAACACACAAATAATATGAATCCCTAAAAAGCAGCATTGAAACACTTCAAGTCGTGGAAGGATCTGGAAGACATGCTTAGTGAAGTTAGTCAAGCACAAAAGGACAAATGCTATTTAAGTTCACTCCACTTGGAAAAAGTCGCAGAAAGGGCACAAACTCAAGTTTGCACGTCATCAGGCCCTCTGGCTAGGAGCTAGATCGCCTGGGAAAGAGCTGGACCAGTGCCATGAACCACAAATCCTCTGGTTAAGGTAAGTATAGTGGAGGTCATTTGGCCAGAGGACACTTCCTGATCTCCTGATAGCTGGGATCCATTGGTGGGGGAAAGGGGGCAGGATGCTGAGTAGTAGCAATATGGATCTGGGGTGAGGTCCCCTGGAGAGGGTGGTGGCCCTCTCAAAGGGGTGAGGCTTAGTGATGGTAGGGCGTGGGCAGCACTGAAGAGGGGAGATGGAACAGTCAATTTTGGGTGAACGTAAGTGCATGTCTGCTCGGGTGTGGGAAAGGAGAGCTGACAGCCAAGTGGAGTAAGGAGAGACTGCAGGTGCTCTTCGGATCAAAAGGTAGGGAGGGTATTTCATGACTTGCACTCGGAGAGCAGAGCTGACTTAGGACTCTGGGGTTACCTGGGAAGCCAGGTCAGATGTCACAGAACAGTGGGAAACTGAATCCTGACTCTCAGAGTACAAGTCATGCTGCAGAGCTGCTTCTGTGGGATCCCCAAATGGGAACTCCACTGGGGGAACTGGATTCTACCCCAGACTCACTATAACCTGAGGAATTAAGCTGGAAAACACATGGTGTCTGGGGTTGAAGAAAATAGCTGTACCAAGAGCTGTCTACTATTGGTTGTCTAACAAACAAGTCTTGGTACAGCAAGTGTGCTGTGTTAAGACGTATTATCCTGGCAACTGTGTGGCTGTTCTGTTGCAGTCTGCTTATACTCATCTACATTAGGCTGTTTCTCACAGGTGTGCCGCCATTGGAGCTCACCGTCTTGAAGCAGTGTAATTTGTTTGGTTATTTTTCAGAAAATGAAACCTAGGGATGTTGTGCCCACAGGGAAAGAAAGCATAACAAGGTTTTAGGGTGCTTGAAGGGTGGAGGAGAAAAAAGGGAGATGATTTCAAGAAGTCTAGGAAGGAACCCTATCATTTGGAAAACATGTATGAGTATGCAAGAAATTGCACAATTCGTTTTGACAGAATTGAACTATGGAACAATATGACCTATACAGTGGTTCCCAAGTTAAATAATTTTAATTTTATCAAATAAAAGGTAATAAAGTAATAGATCAAAGAATGGGTTTGGGGCTTGCACTAAATCCTATCCCCAATTTAAGGACTATCAGTTCGAGCCCACAGGACGATGGCAACGTAGTGACACATGCCAGGGGGACTCTGCAGAATCCAGCCCAGGAGAGTTGCTTAGAGGGAAATTCAAAGCTGCTGGATCGCAGGAGGTGCATCATAAAGATAAGTATGCACACATCCACTGGGTTTTGAAGGCCTGTGGGTTTTGGCTTACATCACTGGAAGCCGCCGGGGGCTTGACCTTAGCCCAGCCACTGTAACTGCTGGAGCCCGGACCATTTGGAGCCCAGCCAATGTATCTGCCGGAGCCGGGGCCATTTGGAGCCTGTAGCAGGGCTTGGTCTAAACACAGCCACAATTTTCCCCTGCCTGCCTCAGGGCAGGGACAGGACCCTGGCAGCTCCACCAGCAGGGATCAGGGTTCAGCTACATTGTTGCTTCTGTTTATATCTCTGCTCTCTATTCCAACACAGCCGTGGAGGGCTGCACAGGAGCTTTTTCATGTCATGGCCACAGCTTGCGGTGCCTACGTGGTCTGAGCAGGGACTAAACCCAACACCCCACAGCCCAACAGGCAGGGATCAGGGTTCAGCTACACTGCTGCATCTGTTAACATCTCTGCTCTGTGTCCCCCCACTTCTTTGGGGGCTGCTCAGCAGCTTTCTTGCGACTCTTGGGGCTCAGCTGTGGATAGCAGCTGGGGCTTGGGGCAGGGAGTAAGCCCTTGCAGCTCCACAGGCAGGGAGTGGGACTCAGCTACATAGTTGCTTTTGCTTCCCTCACTTCCCTATACCCCTGCAGAGTCTAGTCTAACATTTTAATTTTTCTCCCCCTGCTCTTTATTCCTACCCTGCTCTCTCATGCTCCATTGCAGACATATGGGGCACTCCCATTGCCCTAGGGCATTTGCGCCTTGGCCACACCCAGCTAGGTGAGCTCCACCGTGCATAGATAGCCAAAGGCTAGGGAAAGGCCTGCTTGCTCTCCAGGGGATACTCCTCAGACTTCTCACCAGGGAGTTCCTGCCTGAGTACCTGGGGACATAAGGCAGCTCAGCCAACACTTTTCAACATTCAAACCAATAACAGGAACATCAGCCCAGCCTGTGCAACACTGGGGCAGGCAGCCGACCTGCCATCTGGGGTACTCCCCTGATAGGGAAGCCACAGGAAGATAAAGTGGTAGGTTAATACCATAGCAAAATCAGCTGTAGGCAGTTCGAAGAAGCATTCCTGTAAGTCTTCCAGAGAGAGACTAGAAAATGGCACCTGGTCCCTCTAAAATAACTCAACGCAAAAAGCCATCACCCCTAACGACTTCAACGAAAAAAACAGGAGAAAAAAAGACAAAGGCAGAAGATGTCCTGAACATAACAACATACATAGAAGAAGCAGACATTGAGATGCCACTCAAAGAAATTCTCAGAATGCTGCTTGGAGCCATGCAGGATATGAGGGAAACAATACAGAAAAAGGATGAAACGATACAGGAGCTTAGCGAGGAGATAATGAAAAACAATAGCACAATCATGTTCCTTGAAAATTGATTGGAGGAATCAGAGAACCCTATCAGTGTCTTGGAGGACAGCCAAGCAGACTTTAATAAACGTGAACAAAAATCTAACAAGAGCATCAGAGAAGCTGAAGAAAACCTAAGAGCTATGTCTGATGCTATGAAGCAGAACATTAGAATTATTGGCCTACCGGAGGAAGACACAACAAAGAATCATCTGCTACAATAGCGAGAGAATTCTTGGAGGAAAACTTGCCCAGCCTAATGAATGAAAACCAGGCAACCATCCAGGAGGCTGAAAGAACACCAGCATGACAGGACCCCAAGATGAAATCACCAAGGCACATAATAGTTAAACTATCCAACTTTGAGGAAAAGGAGAAAATTATGACAGCAGCCAGGGAAAAACAAGCAGTCACATATAAAGGTTCCCACATAAGGATATGCTCAGACCTATCAGCAGAAACTATGAAAAAAAGGAGAGAGTGGAGTGACATTACTCCAAAAATTGAAGGAAAACAACGCAAATCCAAGAATATCTACCCAGCCAAATTATCGATCAAGATCGATGGAGAAGTAAAAGTCTTCCCAGACAAGG
The DNA here is from genome assembly GCF_050624435.1 of Tenrec ecaudatus. Taxonomy (NCBI): domain Eukaryota; kingdom Metazoa; phylum Chordata; class Mammalia; order Afrosoricida; family Tenrecidae; genus Tenrec; species Tenrec ecaudatus. Next base: position 14,443 of record NW_027457807.1, read on the forward strand.
AAAAACTCAAAAATTACATTACAACAAACCCAGCCTTACAAAAGATCCTCGCCGACTCAGTATGGGCAGATGAACAACACTCACCAAGCACAAATAAGAGACCAATACATAGAACAACTTCACCCAGAGCACAACAAGGAGAAAAGAGACCCCAAGATAGCATTGGTTTAAGGATGGAAAGAAGTCAAGAATGATACACACAAAAAACACACACTAATGAGAAAGGAAAGTAGGAAAACTCCCAACACAAAAGGTATAAAATGGCATCACAGAGTCCACAGATGGAGATAATAACCCTGATTATCAGTGGCCTGAACTCAGGCATTAAAAGACTGAGACTAGCAGAATGGCTTAGAAAACACAACCCATCCATTTGCTGCCTACAGGAGACACATCTCAAGGCTACAGACAAAAATAGGCTGAGAATCAAAGGCTGGAGAAGGACCTACCAAGTACACAGCAATACAAAAAAAGCAGGGGTTGCAATCCTAATCTCGGAATAAATTGACCTCAAAGTACAAACCATAAAAAGAGATAAGGAAGGATACTATCTAATGCTCAAGGGAATCATAGACAATGAACCACTAAGCATTGTAAACATATATTCCCTGAATGAGAGACCAGCTGAATATGTCAACCAAACACTCCAAAAGATTAAGAAAAAATCACAGACCCGACAATTATAGTGGGTGACTTCAACACACCACTCTGAGAAAGATAGATCACAGGGAAAGAAACTCAACTATGATGCACATACCGGCTTGGGAGGAACTGGAGGAAATCATGCTAAGTGAAGTAAGTCAGGTACAAAAGGAAAAGTAAAACATGATCCTGCTGAGGCAAATATTAAAAAAAAATGCTAATGTGGCATAGGGGAAAAAGTTACTATATACTCACATTTTTGGGTTGAAGACTGTGTAGTATGGCAGAGACCAGATCAAAACCAGGGATGCACATAGTAGACAACTGGGGAGGAGGTGGGGAAAGAAAAATAAAAGGATGAATATAAGGAAGAAAAGGTGAGCTGGGGCATGGGGCACTAACCCACCCAAGGGGAGGGTATTGTTTATATCTCCACAGGGAAAGTGGGACCAGACTTCCACCCAGTGCCGCGAGGTGTGAATGCAGCATTCCGGAGTGGAGTAGGGAACCAGTGGAGAGGTCTGGGAGGCTGGCCCCAACACCAAAAATTAAGTGGATTCCTGCCCCTCCCCCAAGAAGAATTTGTTTCAAAGGACGACATTGATTCTACAGCTCGGGCAGAAGGATATATCGGATCAGAGCACACGGGCGCAGATGAAGGGGAGGAGGAGAGAGTGGAGCACAGACTTGCCCACCAGGCCGTGAGGATGATGTTCCTGATTAGAGCAGCCAGTCCACAGAGAGGACAACATGGCCCCCACTATAAGACATGAAACCCCTCAGTGACCAATGGCGCTACCGGAGAAAGCATCAGAGACACAGTGTGCAGATTGCACCTGACCTGATCCAACCACACTGAGGCAAATCACTGGGAGAGTTCAGCAGAACAGCAAGGGAATGGAGTGGCAAGGTCCCCAGGGAATGCTGAAAGTGGATTTGGGGCCAGGGCGTGGTGCCCATACAGACTGGACTGGAAAACACTCCTAAAGGCCAACAAACGAACCTTGAACTAACTACAAGCTTTTCTATCTTGATGTGTTTTGTTTTGTTCTTTGTCAGTGGTTTGTTGTTGTTTTGTTGTCTGGCTGTATACTGTTGCTTTGTTTTCCTCTGTCTTATTTTTGTGCATGTTATTATCTCCACAGGTTTGTCTACATAAGACAGGCTGGATGAACTATCTGGAGGAAAAACAAAGGGACCGACAGTTCTGGGGGTACCTGGGATAGGGGGAGATTGGGCGTAAAGAAGTGGTGTTAACAAACCCAGGGACAAGGGAGCAACATGGGATCCAAATTGGTGGCGAGGTGGGGAGTGGCTGGCCTGGTAGGGAATGATAAGGGCAAGGTTACTTAAAGAAGAGGTATAGCTGTAAGCCAGGTGGGGATGGAGCATGATAGTGGGGCAGGAGGAAAGTCAAGGGAAATAGAGAAAAGAACTAGGAGGCAAAGTGCATTTATAGAGGTCTAGACAAAGACATGTACATGCAAATATATATATATGAGGATGGGAAAATAGATCTATGTGTCTATATTTATAGGTTTAGTATTAAGGTGGCAGAAGGACCTTGGGCCTCTACTGAAGCACTCCCTCAATACATGAGTAGTTTCTTCTATTAAATTGTCATTCTATGATCCTCACCCTCCCGACACAATTGCTGAAGCCAAAGCATTTGAACAAGTAAATATGAAGAAAGTTGATGGTGCCCGGCTATCAAAAGAGATAGCGTCTGGGGTCTTAAAGCCTTGAAGGTGCAAAAGTGGCCATCTAGCTCAGAAGCAACAAAGCCCACATGGAAGAGCACATCAGCTTGTGTGATCACGTGGTCCCGATGGGATCAGTTTTCAGGTATCAAAGAGCAAAAAATCATATCATTGGCTGCACAGCTCCATGATACGATTGTCGAGGACAAACGGGTGCATAAGCAAACGTGGCAAAGGAATCTGATGATGCCCGGCTATCAAAAGAGATAGTGTCTGGGGTCTTAATGCCTTGAAGGTGAGCAAGCGGCCATCTAGCTCAGAAGCAATAAAGCCCACACGGAAGAAGCACACCAGCTTGTGTGATCACGAGGTGCCAAAGGTATCAGGAATAAGGCATCATCATAAAAAAAAAAAAACCCAAAAACTTAACATCGTGAATGAAGGAGGAAGTGTAGAGTGGAGACCCAAAGCCCATTTGTCGGCCACTGGAGATCCCCTCACAGAGGAGTCTAGGGGAGGAGATGAGTCAGTCAGGGTGCGATGTAGCACCAATGAAGTATACAACTTTCCTCCAGTTCCTAAATGCTTCCTCCACCCCACCCCCCAACTATCATGATCTGAAATCTACCTTGATAGAGCAGAGGTTGTACACTGGTGCATATAGGAGCTGGAGGCACAGGGAATCCAGGGTGGATGATACCTTCAGGACCAGGAGTGTGAGGTGCGATACTGGGAGGGTAGAGGGTGAGTGGGCTGGAAAGGGGAAACCGATTACAAGGATCTACATGTGACCTCCTCCCTGAGGGACAACAGAAAAGGGGTGAAGGGAGACGCTGGATAGGGCAAGATATGACAAAATAATAATTTAAAAATTATTAAGGGCTCATGAGGTAGGGGTAGCAGGGAGGGAGGGGAAAAAAGAGGATCTGATGCAAAGGGCTTAAATGGAGAGCAAATGCTTTGAAAATGATGAGGACAAAGAATGTACAGATGTGCTTTATACAATTGATGTATGTATACGTATGAATTGTGATAAGAGTTGTATGAGTAATAAAATGTTAAAAAAAGAAAGTAATCTAAGAAGTTGTCCTAAATATAGAAGAGCACGGAAATAATATTTGTGAAAGCCTTATTAATTCCCTGTAGTGTGAAGATGCCTTAATACTGCATGCCATAAGGTAGTCTGACTTGAAAAACGTACTGATGAAGATCAGAGACTGGTGCCTTAACTACAGAATACAGCTCGATGAAAGAAAACCAAAATCCTCACTATAGGACCAATACAAATTACCATGAAAAATGGAGATATCATTGAAGTTGTCAAGGATTTCATTTCACTTGGACCTCAATCAATATACACAGAAGCCATAGACAAGTGATGTGTTTCCCTGGGCATATTTGTTTCCCAGGACCTCTTTAAACATTTAAAAAGCAGTGTCTATTTGAGAACTAATATTTACCAGATCCAAGCTATTTTATTTTTAATTGTCTCATATGCCACTGAAAGTTGAAAAATGAATGAGGCTGTTTAAAAGTAAAATGATGCATTTTAATTATAGTGCTAGTGAAGAACTTGATAGTTTGATGCACTGTCAATTGTAGCTTAGAAGTTGTACAATTATAATGCTTGTCATAAATGGATACTATGAAAATTCATTTTAAGTATATTAGAAATTTGTTGAGAGATCTGTCCATTAAAGGACATCATGCTTGATAAAGCAAAATATCATTGAAAAAAGGATGAACTTCAACAACATAGAACATCACAGTAACTGCAACTAAGCCCAAACTTGACAACTGTGAGAAGGAAGCAGGACCCATATGTGTTTCATTCTTTTTTTTCTCTAACATTTCTATGAGAGTGACATGATTTAATTTGACTTAAACAGCAAAATGCAATGCCAATGACAAACATTTTGCTTGATGCATAGTTAATTAAATTTTTCCCTTTACATATTGGCACCTGATAAGGATACCATTTAATACCACTTTTATTTAATAATATGCTGCAAGTCTTTATGGCAGTTATTGATCAACAAGTGTCTAATAAAAGCTGACAATGGTAGCAAAGATGTAAAACTGTAATTGGAGATGGTATCACTCTAAACATGGACAATCCAAGGCCCTACAAGAAAATCATTGCATCCAAATGAAATGTTCAGCAATTTCACACGCCATAGGTCAATATAGAAAAGTCCATTTGGATTCCGTGTACCAACAGAGAACGCCTAGGGGAGCCCGAGCCTAAAGCCTAGGGGTGCCCTAGCCTGAAGGCTAGGGGAGCGCTAGCCTGAAGCCTAGGGGTGCCCGAGCCTGAAGGCTAGGGGAGTCCTAGCCTTAGCCGAGGGGAGCCCTAGCCTAACGCCTAGGGGTGCCCTAGCATGAAGGCTAGGGGAGCCCTAGCCTAAAGCCTAGGGGTGCCCTAGCCTGAAGGCTAGGGGAGCCCTAGCCTTAGCCTAGGGGAGCCCTAGCCTAAAGCCTAGGGGTGCCCTAGCCTGAAGGCTAGGGGAGTCCTAGCCTTAGCCGAGGGGAGCCCTAGCCTAACGCCTAGGGGTGCCCTAGCATGAAGGCTAGGGGAGCCCTAGCCTAAAGCCTAGGGGTGCCCTAGCCTGAAGGCTAGGGGAGCCCTAGCCTTAGCCTAGGGGAGCCCTAGCCTAAAGCCTAGGGGTGCCCTAGCCTGAAGGCTAGGGGAGCCCTAGCCTTAGCCTAGGGGAGCCCTAGCCTAAAGCCTAGGGGTGCCCTAGCCTGAAGGCTAGGGGAGCCCTAGCCTTAGCCTAGGGGAGCCCTAGCCTAAAGCCTAGGGGTGCCCTAGCCTGAAGGCTAGGGGAGCCCTAGCCTTAGCCTAGGGGAGCCCTAGCCTAAAGCCTAGGGGTCCCCAAGCCTGAAGGCTAGGGGAGCCCTAGCCTTAGCTTAGGGGAGCCCTAGCCTAAAGCCTAGGGGTGCCCTAGCCTGAAGGCTAGGGGAGCCCTAGCCTTAGCCTAGGGGAGCCTAAAGCCTAGGGGTGCCCTAGCCTGAAGGCTAGGGGAGCCCTAGCCTTAGCCTAGTGGAGCCTAAAGCCTAGGGGTGCCCAACCTGAAGGCTAGGGGAGCCCTAGCCTCAGCCCAGGGGAGCCTAAAGCATAGGGGTGCCCTAGCCTGAAGGCTAGGGGAGCCCTAGCCTTAGCCTAGGGGAGCCTAAGGCCTAGGGGTGCCCTAGCTTGAAGGCTAGGTGAGCCCTAGCATTAGCCCAAGGGCGCCTAAAGCTTAGGGGTGCCCTAGCCTGAAGGCTAGGGGAGCCCTAGCCTTAGACCAGGGGAGCCTAAATCCTAGGGGTGCCCTAGCCTGAAGGCTAGGGGAGCCCTAGGCTTAGCCTAGGGGAGCCCTAGCCTAAAGCCTAGGGGTGCCCTAGCCTGAAGGCTATGTGAGCCCTAGCCTTAGCCTAGGGTAGCCTAAAGCCTTGGGGTGCCCTAGCCTGTAGGCTAGGGGAGCCCTACCCTTAGCCTAGGGGAGCCTAAAGCCTAGGGGTGCCCTAGCCTGAAGGCTAGGGGAGCCCTAGCCTTTGTCTGGGGGAGCCCTAGCCTAAAGCCTAGGGGTGCCCTTGCCTGAAGGCTAGGGGAGCCCTAGGCTTAACCTAGGGGAGCCCTAGCCTAAAGCCTAGGGGTGCCCTAGCCTGAAGGCTAGGGGAGGCCTAGTCTTAGCCTAGGGGAGCCCTTGCCTAAAGCCTAGGGGTGCCCTAGCCTGAAGGCTAGGGGAGCCCTAGGCTTAGCCTAGGGGAGCCCTAGCCTAAAGCCTAGGGGTGCCCTAGCGATAAGGCTAGGGGAGCCCTAGCCTTAGCCTAGGGGAGCCCTAGACTAAAGCTAGGGGTGCCCTAGCCTGAAGGCTAGGGGAGCCCTAACCTTAGCCTATGGAAGCCCTAGCCTAAAGCCTAGGGGTGCCCTAGCCTGAAGGCTAGGGGAGCCCTAGCCTTAGCCTAGGGGAGCCCTAGCCTAAAGCCTAGGGGTGCCCTAGCCTGAAGGGTAGGGGAGCCTTAGCCTTAGCCTAGGGGAGCCCTAGCCTAAAGCCTAGGGGTGCCCTAGCCTGAAGGCTTGGGGAGCCTTAGCCTTAGCCTAGGGGAGCCCTTGCCTAAAGCCTAGGGGTGCTCTAGCCTGAAGCCTAGGGGTGCCCTAGCATGAAGGCTAGGGGAGCCCTAGCCTTAGACTAGGGGAGCCCTAGACTAAAGCTAGGGGTGCCCTAGCCTGAAGGCTGGGGGAGCCCTAACCTTAGCCTATGGAAGCCCTAGCCTAAAGCCGAGGGGTGCCCTAGCCTGAAGGCTAGGGGAGCCCTAGCCTTAGCCTAGGGGAGCCCTAGCCTAAAGCCTAGGGGTGCCCTAGCCTGAAGGCTAGGGGAGCCCTAGCCTTAGCCTAGGGGAGCCCTAGCCTAAAGCCTAGTGGTGCCCTAGCCTGAAGGCTAGGGGAGCCCTTGCCTTAGCCTAGGGGAGCCCTAGCCTAAAGGATAGGGGAGCCCTAGCCTTAGCCTAGGGGAGCCCTAGCCTAAAGCCTAGGGGTGCCCTTTTCTGAAGGCTAGGGGAGCCCTATCCTTAGCCTAGGGGAGCCTAAAGCCTAGGGGTGCCCTAGCCTGAAGGCTAGGGGAGCCCTATCCTTAGCCTAGGGGAGCCTAAAGCCTAGGGGTGCCCTAGCCTGAAGGCTAGGGGAGCCCTATCCTTAGCCTAGGGGAGCCTAAAGCCTAGGGGTGCTCTAGTCTGAAGGCTAGGGGAGCCCTAGCCTTAGACTAGGGGAGCCTAAAGCCTAGGGGTGCCCAAGCCTGAAGGCGAGGGGAGCCCTAGCCTTAGCCTAGGGGAGCCTAAAACCTAGCGGTGCCCTAGCCTGAAGGCGAGGGGAGCCCTAGCCTTAGCCTAGGGGTGTCTAAAGCCTAGGGGTGCCCTAGCCTGAAGGCTAGGGGAGCCCTAGCCTTAGCCTAGGGGAGCCTAAAGCCTAGGGGAGCCCTAGCCTGAAGCCTAGGGGAGCCCTAGCCTGAAGGCTAGGGGAACCCGAGCCTGAAGGCTAGGCGAGCCCTAGCCTAAAGCCTAGGGGAGCCCTAGCCTGAAGGCTAGGGCAGCCCTAGCCTTAGCCCAGGGGAGCCTAAAGCCTAGGGGTGCCCTAGCCTGAAGGCTAGGGGAGCCCTAGCCTTAGCCCAGGGGAGCCTAAAGCCTAGGGGTTCCCTAGCCTGAAGGCTAGGGGAGCCCTAGCCTTAGCCCAGGGGAGCCAAAAGCCTAGGGGTGCCCTAGCCTGAAGGCTAGGGGAGCCCTAGCCTTAGCCCAGGGGAGCCTAAAGCCTAGGGGTGCCCTAGCTTGAAGGCTAGGTGAGCCCTTGACTTAGCCCATGGGCACCTAAAGCTTAGGGGTGCCCTAGCCTGAAGGCTAGGGGAGCCCTAGCCTTAGCCTAGGGGAGCCCTAGCCTTAGCCTAGGGGAGCCTAAAGCCTAGGGGTGCCCTAGCCTGAAGGGTAGGGGAGCCCTAGCCTTAGCCCAGGAGAGCCTAAAGCCTAGGGGTGCCCTAGCCTGAAGGCTAGGTGAGCCCTAGCCTTAGCCCAGGGGAGCCTAAAGCCTAGGGGTGCCCTAGCCTGAAGGCTAGGGGAGCCCTAGCCTTAGCCCCTGAGAGCCTAAAGCCTAGGGGTGACCTAGCCTGAAGGCTAGGGGAGCCCTAGCCTTAGCCCAGGGGAGCCTAAAGCCTAGGGGTTCCCTAGCCTGAAGGCAAGGGGAGCCATAGCCTTAGCCCAGGGGAGCCAAAAGCCTAGGGGTGCCCTAGCCTAAAGGCTAGGGGAGCCCTAGCCTTAGCCTAGGGGAGCCTAAAGCCTAGGGGTGCCCTAGCTTGAAGGCTATGTGAGCCCTAGCCTTAGCCCAGGGGCGCCTAAAGCTTAGAGGTGCCCTAGCCTGAAGGCTAGGGGAGCCCTAGCCTTAGCCTAGGGGAGCCCTAGCCTTAGCCTAGGAGAGCCTAAAACCTGGGGGTGCCCTAGCCTGAAGGCTAGGGGAGCCCTAGCCTTAGCCCAGGGGAGCCTAAAGCCTAGGGGTGCCCTAGCCTGAAGGCTAGGTGAGCCCTAGCCTTAGCCCAGGGGAGCCTAAAGCCTAGGGGTGCCCTAGCCTGAAGGCTAGGGGAGCCCTAGCCTTAGCCAAGGAGAGCCTAAAGCCTAGGGGTGCCATAGCCTGAAGGCTAGGGGAGCCCTAGCCTTAGCCCAGGGGAACCTAACGGCTAGGGGTGCCATAGCCTGAAGGCTAGGGGAGCCCTAGCCTAAAGCCTAGGGGAGCCCGAGCCTGAAGGCTTGGGGAGCCCTAGCCTAAAGCCTAGGGGAGCCCTAGCCTGAAGGCTAGGGGAGCCCTAGCCTTAGCCCAGGGGAGCCTAAAGCTTAGCGGTGCCCTAGCCTGATGGCTAGGGGAGCCCTAGCCTTAGCCCAGGGTAGCCTAAAGCCTAGGGGTGCCCTTGCCTGATTTCTAGGGGAGCCCTAGCCTTAGCCTAGGGGAGCCTCAAGCCTAGGGGAGCCCTAACCTGAGGGTAAGGGGAGCCCTAGCCTTAGCCTAGGGGAGCCTCAAGCCTTGGTGTACCCTAGCCTGAGGGCTAGGGGAGCCCTAGCCTTAGCCTAGGGGAGCCTCAAGTCTAGGGGTGCCCTAGCCTGAGGGCTAGGGGAGCCCTAGCCTTAGCCTAAGGGAGCCTCAAGCCTAGAGGTGCCCTAGCCTGAGGGCTAAAGGAGCCCTAGCCTTAGCCTAGGGGATCCTTAAGCCTAGGGGTACCCTAACCTGAGGTCTAGGGGAGCCCTATCCTTAGCCTAGGGGAGCCTAAAGCCTAGGGGTGCCCTAGCCTGAAGGCTAGGGGAGCCCTATCCTTAGCCTAGGGGAGCCTAAAGCCTAGGGGTGCCCTAGCCTGAAGGCTAGGGGAGCACTAGCCTTAGCCTAGGGGAGCCTAAAGCCTAGGGGTGCTCTAGCCTGAAGGCTAGGGGAGCCCTAACCTTAGACTAGGGGAGCCTAAAGCCTAGGGGTGCCCAAGCCTGAAGGCGAGGGGAGCCCTAGCCTTAGCCTAGGGGAGCCTAAAGCCTAGGGGTGCTCTAGCCTGAAGGCGAGGGGAGCCCTAGCCTTAGCCTAGGGGAGTCTAAAGCCTAGGGGTGCCCTAGCCTGAAGGCTAGGGGAGCCCTATCCTTAGCCTAGGGGAGCCTAAAGCCTAGGGGAGCCCTAGCCTGAAGCCTAGGGGAGCCCTAGCCTGAAGGCTAGGGGAACCCGAGCCTGAAGGCTAGGGGAGCCCTAGCCTAAAGCCTAGGGGAGCCCTAGCCTGAAGGCTAGGGCAGCCCTAGCCTTAGCCCAGGGGAGCCTAAAGCCTAGGGGTGCCCTAGCCTGAAGGCTAGGGGAGCCCTAGCCTTAGCCCACGGGAGCCTAAAGCCTAGGGGTTCCCTAGCCTGAAGGCTAGGGGAGCCCTAGCCTTAGCCCAGGGGAGCCAAAAGCCTAGGGGTGCCCTAGCCTGAAGGCTAGGGGAGCCCTAGCCTTAGCCTAGGGGAGCCTAAAGCCTAGGCGTGCCCTAGCTTGAAGGCTAGGTGAGCCCTTGCCTTAGCCCATGGGCACCTAAAGCTTAGGGGTGCCCTAGCCTGAAGGCTAGGGGAGCCCTAGCCTTAGCCTAGGGGAGCCCTAGCCTTAGCCTAGGGGAGCCTAAAGCCTAGGGGTGCCCTAGCCTGAAGGGTAGGGGAGCCCTAGCCTTAGCCCAGGGGAGCCTAAAGCCTAGGGGTGCCCTAGCCTGAAGGTTAGGTGAGCCCTAGCCTTAGCCCAGGGGAAATTAAAGCCTAAGGGTGCCCTAGCCTGAAGGCTAGGTGAGCCCTAGCCTTAGCCCAGGGGAGCCTAAAGCCTAGGGGTGCCCTAGCCTGAAGGCTAGGGGAGCCCTAGCCTTAGCCCAGGAGAGCCTAAAGCCTAGGGGTGACCTAGCCTGAAGGCTAGGGGAGCCCTAGCCTTAGCCCAGGGGAGCCTAAAGCCTAGGGGTTCCCTAGCCTGAAGGCAAGGAGAGCCCTAGCCTTAGCCGAGGGGAGCCAAAAGCCTAGGGGTGCCCTAGCCTAAAGGCTAGGGGAGCCCTAGCCTTAGCCTAGGGGAGCCTAAAGCCTAGGGGTGCCCTAGCTTGAAGGCTAGGTGAGCCCTAGCCTTAGCCCAGGGGCGCCTAAAGCTTAGGGGTGCCCTAGCCTGAAGGCTAGGGGAGCCCTAGCCTTAGCCTAGGGGAGCCCTAGCCTTAGCCTAGGGGAGCCTAAAGCCTAGGGGTGCCCTAGCCTGAAGGCTAGGGGAGCCCTAGCCTTAGCCCAGGGGAGCCTAAAGCCTAGGGGTGCCCTAGCCTGAAGGCTAGGTGAGCCCTAGCCTTAGCCCAGGGGAGCTAAAGCCTAGGGGTGCCCTAGCCTGAAGGCTAGGGGAGCCCTAGCCTTAGCCCAGGGGAGCCTAACGGCTAGGGGTGCCATAGCCTGAAGGCTAGGGGAGCCCTAGCCTAAAGCCTAGGGGAGCCCGAGCCTGAAGGCTTGGGGAGCCCTAGCCTAAAGCCTAGGGGAGCCCTAGCCTGAAGGCTAGGGGAGCCCTAGCCTTAGCCTAGGGGAGCCTAAAGCTTAGCGGTGCCCTAGCCTGATGGCTAGGGGAGCCCTAGCCTTAGCCCAGGGGAGCCTAAAGCCTAGGGGTGCCCTAGCCTGATTTCTAGGGGAGCCCTAGCCTTAGCCTAGGGGAGCCTCAAGCCTAGGGGAGCCCTAGCCTGAGGGTAAGGGGAGCCCTAGCCTTAGCCTAGGGGAGCCTCAAGCCTAGGTGTACCCTAGCCTGAGGGCTACGGGAGCCCTAGCCTTAGCCTAAGGGAGCCTCAAGCCTAGCGGTGCCCTACCCTGAGGGCTAGAGGAGCCCTAGCCTTAGCCTAGGGGATCCTTAAGCCTAGGGGTACCCTAACCTGAGGTCTAGGGGAGCCCTATCCTTAGCCTAGGGGAGCCTAAAGCCTAGGGGTGCCCTAGCCTGAAGGCTAGGGGAGCCCTATCCTTAGCCTAGGGGAGCCTAAAGCCTAGGGGTGCCCTAGCCTGAAGGCTAGGGGAGCCCTAGCCTTAGCCTAGGGGAGCCTAAAGCCTAGGGGTGCTCTAGCCTGAAGGCTAGGGGAGCCCTAGCCTTAGACTAGGTGAGCCTAAAGCCTAGGGGTGCCCAAGCCTGAAGGCGAGGGGAGCCCTAGCCTTAGCCTAGGGGAGCCTAAAGCCTAGGGGTGCCCTAGCCTGAAGGCGAGGGGAGCCCTAGCCTTAGCCTAGGGGAGTCTAAAGCCTAGGGGTGCCCTAGCCTGAAGGCTAGGGGAGCCCTAGCCTTAGCCTAGGGGAGCCTAAAGCCTAGGGGAGCCCTAGCCTGAAGCCTAGGGGTGCCCTAGCCTGAAGGCTAGGGGAGCCCTAGCCTGAAGCCTAGGGGAGCCCTAGCCTAAAGCCTAGGGGAGCCCTAGCCTGAAGGCTAGGGCAGCCCTAGCCTTAGCCCAGGGGAGCCTAAAGCCTAGGGGTGCCCTATCCTGAAGGCTAGGGGAGCCCTAGCCTTAGCCCAGGGGAGCCTAAAGCCTAGGGGTTCCCTAGCCTGAAGGCTAGGGGAGCCCTAGCCTTAGCCCAGGGGAGCCAAAAGCCTAGGGGTGCCCTAGCCTGAAGGCTACGGGAGCCCTAGCCTTAGCCTAGGGGAGCCTAAAGCCTAGGGGTGCCCTAGCTTGAAGGCTAGGTGAGCCCTTGCCTTAGCCCATGGGCACCTAAAGCTTAGGGGTGCCCTAGCCTGAAGGCTAGGGGAGCCCTAGCCTTAGCCTAGGGGAGCCCTAGCCTTAGCCTAGGGGAGCCTAAAGCCTAGGGGTGCCCTAGCCTGAAGGGTAGGGGAGCCCTAGCCTTAGCCCAGGGGAGCCTAAAGCCTAGGGGTGCCCTAGCCTGAAGGCTAGGTGAGCCCTAGCCTTAGCCCAGGGGAAATTAAAGCCTAGGGGTGCCCTAGCCTGAAGGCTAGGTGAGCCCTAGCCTTAGCCCAGGGGAGCCTAAAGCCTAGGGGTGCCCTAGCCTGAAGGCTAGGGGAGCCCTAGCCTTAGCCCAGGAGAGCCTAAAGCCTAGGGGTGACCTAGCCTGAAGGCTAGGGGAGCCCTAGCCTTAGCCCAGGGGAGCCTAAAGCCTAGGGGTTCCCTAGCCTGAAGGCAAGGGGAGCCCTAGCCTTAGCCCAGGGGAGCCAAAAGCCTAGGGGTGCCCTAGCCTAAAGGATAGGGGAGCCCTAGCCTTAGCCTAGGGGAGCCTAAAGCCTAGGGGTGCCCTAGCTTGAAGGCTAGGTGAGCCCTAGCCTTAGCCCAGGGGCGCCTAAAGCTTAGGGGTGCCCTAGCCTGAAGGCTAGGGGAGCCCTAGCCTTAGCCTAGGGGAGCCCTAGCCTTAGCCTAGGGGAGCCTAAAGCCTAGGGGTGCCCTAGCCTGAAGGCTAGGGGAGCCCTAGCCTTAGCCCAGGGGAGTATAAAGCCTAGGGGTGCCCTAGCCTGAAGGCTAGGTGAGCCCTACCTTAGCCCAGGGGAGCCTAAAGCCTAGGGGTGCCCTAGCCTGAAGGCTAGGTGAGCCCTAGCCTTAGCCCAGGAGAGCCTAAAGCCTAGGGGTGCCCTAGCCTGAAGGCTAGGGGAGCCCTAGCCTTAGCCCAGGGGAGCCTAACGGCTAGGGGTGCCATAGCCTGAAGGCTAGGGGAGCCCTAGCCTAAAGCCTAGGGGAGCCCGAGCCTGAAGGCTTGGGGAGCCCTAGCCTAAAGACTAGGGGAGCCCTAGCCTGAAGGCTAGGGGAGCCCTAGCCTTAGCCCAGGGGAGCCTAAATCTTAGCGGTGCCCTAGCCTGATGGCTAGGGGAGCCCTAGCCTTAGCCCAGGGGAGCCTAAAGCCTAGGGGTGCCCTAGCCTGAAGGCGAGGGGAGCCCTAGCCTTAGCCTAGGGGAGTCTAAAGCCTAGGGGTGCCCTAGCCTGAAGGCTAGGGGAGCCCTAGCCTTAGCCTAGGGGAGCCTAAAGCCTAGGGGAGCCCTAGCCTGAAGCCTAGGGGTGCCCTAGTCTGAAGGCTAGGGGAACCCGAGCCTGAAGGCTAGGGGAGCCCTAGCCTAAAGCCTAGGGGAGCCCTAGCCTGAAGGCTAGGGCAGCCCTAGCCTTAGCCCAGGGGAGCCTAAAGCCTAGGGGTGCCCTATCCTGAAGGCTAGGGGAGCCCTAGCCTTAGGCCAGGGGAGCCTAAAGCCTAGGGGTTCCCTAGCCTGAAGGCTAGGGGAGCCCTAGCCTTAGCCCAGGGGAGCCAAAAGCCTAGGGGTGCCCTAGCCTGAAGGCTACGAGAGCCCTAGCCTTAGCCTAGGGGAGCCTAAAGCCTAAGGGTGCCCTAGCTTGAAGGCTAGGTGAGCCCTTGCCTTAGCCCATGGGCACCTAAAGCTTAGGGGTGCCCTAGCCTGAAGGCTAGGGGAGCCCTAGCCTTAGCCTAGGGGAGCCCTAGCCTTAGCCTAGGGGAGCCTAAAGCCTAGGGGTGCCCTAGCCTGAAGGGTAGGGGAGCCCTAGCCTTAGCCCAGGGGAGCCTAAAGCCTAGGGGTGCCCTAGCCTGAAGGCTAGGTGAGCCCTAGCCTTAGCCCAGGGGAAATTAAAGCCTAGGGGTGCCCTAGCCTGAAGGCTAGGTGAGCCCTAGCCTTAGCCCAGGGGAGCCTAAAGCCTAGGGGTGCCCTAGCCTGAAGGCTAGGGGAGCCCTAGCCTTAGCCCAGGAGAGCCTAAAGCCTAGGGGTGACCTAGCCTGAAGGCTAGGGGAGCCCTAGCCTTAGCCCAGGGGAGCCTAAAGCCTAGGGGTTCCCTAGCCTGAAGGCAAGGGGAGCCCTAGCCTTAGCCCAGGGGAGCCAAAAGCCTAGGGGTGCCCTAGCCTAAAGGATAGGGGAGCCCTAGCCTTAGCCTAGGGGAGCCTAAAGCCTTGGGGTGCCCTAGCTTGAAGGCTAGGTGAGCCCTAGCCTTAGCCCAGGGGCGCCTAAAGCTTAGGGGTGCCCTAGCCTGAAGGCTAGGGGAGCCCTAGCCTTAGCCTAGGGGAGCCCTAGCCTTAGCCTAGGGGAGCCTAAAGCCTAGGGGTGCCCTAGCCTGAAGGCTAGGGGAGCCCTAGCCTTAGCCCAGGGGAGTATAAAGCCTAGGGGTGCCTTAGCCTGAAGGCTAGGTGAGCCCTAGCCTTAGGCCAGGGGAGCCTAAAGCCTAGGGGTGCCCTAGCCTGAAGGCTAGGTGAGCCCTAGCCTTAGCCCAGGAGAGCCTAAAGCCTAGGGGTGCCCTAGCCTGAAGGGTAGGGGAGCCCTAGCCTTAGCCCAGGGGAGCCTAAAGCCTAGGGGTGCCCTAGCCTGAAGGCTAGGTGAGCCCTAGCCTTAGCCCAGGGGAAATTAAAGCCTAGGGGTGCCCTAGCCTGAAGGCTAGGTGAGCCCTAGCCTTAGCCCAGGGGAGCCTAAAGCCTAGGGGTGCCCTAGCCTGAAGGCTAGGGGAGCCCTAGCCTTAGCCCCTGAGAGCCTAAAGCCTAGGGGTGACCTAGCCTGAAGGCTAGGGGAGCCCTAGCCTTAGCCCAGGGGAGCCTAAAGCCTAGGGGTGCCCTAGCCTAAAGGCTAGGGGAGCCCTAGCCTTAGCCTAGGGGAGCCTAAAGCCTAGGGGTGCCCTAGCTTGAAGGCTATGTGAGCCCTAGCCTTAGCCCAGGGGCGCCTAAAGCTTAGGGGTGCCCTAGCCTGAAGGCTAGGGGAGCCCTAGCCTTAGCCTAGGGGAGCCCTAGCCTTAGCCTAGGGGAGCCTAAAACCTGGGGGTGCCCTAGCCTGAAGGCTAGGGGAGCCCTAGCCTTAGCCCAGGGGAGCCTAAAGCCTAGGGGTGCCCTAGCCTGAAGGCTAGGTGAGCCCTAGCCTTAGCCCAGGGGAGCCTAAAGCCTAGGGGTGCCCTAGCCTGAAGGCTAGGGCAGCCCTAGCCTTAGCCCAGGGGAGCCTAAAGCCTAGGTGTGCCCTATCCTGAAGGCTAGGGGAGCCCTAGCCTTAGCCCAGGGGAGCCTAAAGCCTACGGGTTCCCTAGCCTGAAGGCTAGGGGAGCCCTAGCCTTAGCCCAGGGGAGCCAAAAGCCTAGGGGTGCCCTAGCCTGAAGGCTACGGGAGCCCTAGCCTTAGCCTAGGGGAGCCTAAAGCCTAGGGGTGCCCTAGCTTGAAGGCTAGGTGAGCCCTTGCCTTAGCCCATGGGCACCTAAAGCTTAGGGGTGCCCTAGCCTGAAGGCTAGGGGAGCCCTAGCCTTAGCCTAGGGGAGCCCTAGCCTTAGCCTAGGGGAGCCTAAAGCCTAGGGGTGCCCTAGCCTGAAGGGTAGGGGAGCCCTAGCCTTAGCCCAGGGGAGCCTAAAGCCTAGGGGTGCCCTAGCCTGAAGGCTAGGTGAGCCCTAGCCTTAGCCCAGGGGAAATTAAAGCCTAGGGGTGCCCTAGCCTGAAGGCTAGGTGAGCCCTAGCCTTAGCCCAGGGGAGCCTAAAGCCTAGGGGTGCCCTAGCCTGAAGGCTAGGGGAGCCCTAGCCTTAGCCCAGGAGAGCCTAAAGCCTAGGGGTGACCTAGCCTGAAGGCTAGGGGAGCCCTAGCCTTAGCCCAGGGGAGCCTAAAGCCTAGGGGTTCCCTAGCCTGAAGGCAAGGGGAGCCCTAGCCTTAGCCCAGGGGAGCCAAAAGCCTAGGGGTGCCCTAGCCTAAAGGATAGGGGAGCCCTAGCCTTAGCCTAGGGGAGCCTAAAGCCTTGGGGTGCCCTAGCTTGAAGGCTAGGTGAGCCCTAGCCTTAGCCCAGGGGCGCCTAAAGCTTAGGGGTGCCCTAGCCTGAAGGCTAGGGGAGCCCTAGCCTTAGCCTAGGGGAGCCCTAGCCTTAGCCTAGGGGAGCCTAAAGCCTAGGGGTGCCCTAGCCTGAAGGCTAGGGGAGCCCTAGCCTTAGCCCAGGGGAGTATAAAGCCTAGGGGTGCCTTAGCCTGAAGGCTAGGTGAGCCCTAGCCTTAGGCCAGGGGAGCCTAAAGCCTAGGGGTGCCCTAGCCTGAAGGCTAGGTGAGCCCTAGCCTTAGCCCAGGAGAGCCTAAAGCCTAGGGGTGCCCTAGCCTGAAGGGTAGGGGAGCCCTAGCCTTAGCCCAGGGGAGCCTAAAGCCTAGGGGTGCCCTAGCCTGAAGGCTAGGTGAGCCCTAGCCTTAGCCCAGGGGAAATTAAAGCCTAGGGGCGCCCTAGCCTGAAGGCTAGGTGAGCCCTAGCCTTAGCCCAGGGGAGCCTAAAGCCTAGGGGTGCCCTAGCCTGAAGGCTAGGGGAGCCCTAGCCTTAGCCCCTGAGAGCCTAAAGCCTAGGGGTGACCTAGCCTGAAGGCTAGGGGAGCCCTAGCCTTAGCCCAGGGGAGCCTAAAGCCTAGGGGTGCCCTAGCCTAAAGGCTAGGGGAGCCCTAGCCTTAGCCTAGGGGAGCCTAAAGCCTAGGGGTGCCCTAGCTTGAAGGCTATGTGAGCCCTAGCCTTAGCCCAGGGGCGCCTAAAGCTTAGGGGTGCCCTAGCCTGAAGGCTAGGGGAGCCCTAGCCTTAGCCTAGGGGAGCCCTAGCCTTAGCCTAGGGGAGCCTAAAACCTGGGGGTGCCCTAGCCTGAAGGCTAGGGGAGCCCTAGCCTTAGCCCAGGGGAGCCTAAAGCCTAGGGGTGCCCTAGCCTGAAGGCTAGGTGAGCCCTAGCCTTAGCCCAGGGGAGCCTAAAGCCTAGGGGTGCCCTAGCCTGAAGGCTAGGGCAGCCCTAGCCTTAGCCCAGGGGAGCCTAAAGCCTAGGTGTGCCCTATCCTGAAGGCTAGGGGAGCCCTAGCCTTAGCCCAGGGGAGCCTAAAGCCTACGGGTTCCCTAGCCTGAAGGCTAGGGGAGCCCTAGCCTTAGCCCAGGGGAGCCAAAAGCCTAGGGGTGCCCTAGCCTGAAGGCTACGGGAGCCCTAGCCTTAGCCTAGGGGAGCCTAAAGCCTAGGGGTGCCCTAGCTTGAAGGCTAGGTGAGCCCTTGCCTTAGCCCATGGGCACCTAAAGCTTAGGGGTGCCCTAGCCTGAAGGCTAGGGGAGCCCTAGCCTTAGCCTAGGGGAGCCCTAGCCTTAGCCTAGGGGAGCCTAAAGCCTAGGGGTGCCCTAGCCTGAAGGGTAGGGGAGCCCTAGCCTTAGCCCAGGGGAGCCTAAAGCCTAGGGGTGCCCTAGCCTGAAGGCTAGGTGAGCCCTAGCCTTAGCCCAGGGGAAATTAAAGCCTAGGGGTGCCCTAGCCTGAAGGCTAGGTGAGCCCTAGCCTTAGCCCAGGGGAGCCTAAAGCCTAGGGGTGCCCTAGCCTGAAGGCTAGGGGAGCCCTAGCCTTAGCCCAGGAGAGCCTAAAGCCTAGGGGTGACCTAGCCTGAAGGCTAGGGGAGCCCTAGCCTTAGCCCAGGGGAGCCTAAAGCCTAGGGGTTCCCTAGCCTGAAGGCAAGGGGAGCCCTAGCCTTAGCCCAGGGGAGCCAAAAGCCTAGGGGTGCCCTAGCCTAAAGGATAGGGGAGCCCTAGCCTTAGCCTAGGGGAGCCTAAAGCCTAGGGGTGCCCTAGCTTGAAGGCTAGGTGAGCCCAAGCCTTAGCCCAGGGGCGCCTAAAGCTTAGGGGTGCCCTAGCCTGAAGGCTAGGGGAGCCCAAGCCTTAGCCTAGGGGAGCCCTAGCCTTAGCCTAGGGGAGCCTAAAGCCTAGGGGTGCCCTAGCCTGAAGGCTAGGGGAGCACTAGCCTTAGCCCAGGGGAGTATAAAGCCTAGGGGTGCCCTAGCCTGAACGCTAGGTGAGTCCTAGCCTTAGCCCAGGGGAGCCTAAAGCCTAGGGGTGCCCTAGCCTGAAGGCTAGGTGAGCCCTAGCCTTAGCCCAGGAGAGCCTAAAGCCTAGGGGTGCCCTAGCCTGAAGGCTAGGGGAGCCCTAGCCTTAGCCCAGGGGAGCCTAACGGCTAGGGGTGCCATAGCCTGAAGGCTAGGGGAACCCTAGCCTAAAGCCTAGGGGAGCCCGAGCCTGAAGGCTTGGGGAGCCCTAGCCTAAAGACTAGGGGAGCCCTAGCCTGAAGGCTAGGGGAGCCCTAGCCTTAGCCCAGGGGAGCCTAAATCTTAGCGGTGCCCTAGCCTGATGGCTAGGGGAGCCCTAGCCTTAGCCCAGGGGAGCCTAAAGTCTAGGGGTGCCCTAGCCTGAAGGCGAGGGGAGCCCTAGCCTTAGCCTAGGGGAGTCTAAAGCCTAGGGGTGCCCTAGCCTGAAGGCTAGGGGAGCCCTAGCCTTAGCCTAGGGGAGCCTAAAGCCTAGGGGAGCCCTAGCCTGAAGCCTAGGGGTGCCCTAGCCTGAAGGCTAGGGGAACCCGAGCCTGAAGGCTAGGGGAGCCCTAGCCTAAAGCCTAGGGGAGCCCTAGCCTAAAGCCTAGGGGAGCCCTAGCCTGAAGGCTAGGGCAGCCCTAGCCTTAGCCCAGGGGAGCCTAAAGCCTAGGGGTGCCCTATCCTGAAGGCTAGGGGAGCCCTAGCCTTAGCCCAGGGGAGCCTAAAGCCTAGGGGTTCCCTAGCCTGAAGGCTAGGGGAGCCCTAGCCTTAGCCCTGGGGAGCCAAAAGCCTAGGGGTGCCCTAGCCTGAAGGCTACGGGAGCCCTAGCCTTAGCCTAGGGGAGCCTAAAGCCTAGGGGTGCCCTAGCTTGAAGGCTAGGTGAGCCCTTGCCTTAGCCCATGGGCACCTAAAGCTTAGGGGTGCCCTAGCCTGAAGGCTAGGGGAGCCCTAGCCTTAGCCTAGGGGAGCCCTAGCCTTAGCCTAGGGGAGCCTAAAGCCTAGGGGTGCCCTAGCCTGAAGGGTAGGGGAGCCCTAGCCTTAGCCCAGGGGAGCCTAAAGCCTAGGGGTGCCCTAGCCTGAAGGCTAGGTGAGCCCTAGCCTTAGCCCAGGGGAAATTAAAGCCTAGGGGTGCCCTATCCTGAAGGTTGGTGAGCCCTAGCCTTAGCCCAGGGGAGCCTAAAGCCTAGGGGTGCCCTAGCCTGAAGGCTAGGGGAGCCCTAGCCTTAGCCCAGGAGAGCCTAAAGCCTAGGGGTGACCTAGCCTGAAGGCTAGGGGAGCCCTAGCCTTAGCCCAGGGGAGCCTAAAGCCTAGGGGTTCCCTAGCCTGAAGGCAAGGGGAGCCCTAGCCTTAGCCCAGGGGAGCCAAAAGCCTAGGGGTGCCATAGCCTAAAGGATAGGGGAGCCCTAGCCTTAGCCTAGGGGAGCCTAAAGCCTAGGGGTGCCCTAGCTTGAAGGCTAGGTGAGCCCTAGCCTTAGCCCAGGGGCGCCTAAAGCTTAGGGGTGCCCTAGCCTGAAGGCTAGGGGAGCCCTAGCCTTAGCCTAGGGGAGCCCTAGCCTTAGCCTAGGGGAGCCTAAAGCCTAGGGGTGCCCTAGCCTGAAGGCTAGGGGAGCCCTAGCCTTAGCCCAGGGGAGTATAAAGCCTAGGGGTGCCCTAGCCTGAAGGTTAGGTGAGCCCTAGCCTTAGCCCAGGGGAGCCTAAAGCCTAGGGGTGCCCTAGCCTGAAGGCTAGGTGAGCCCTAGCCTTAGCCCAGGAGAGCCTAAAGCCTAGGGGTGCCCTAGCCTGAAGGGTAGGGGAGCCCTAGCCTTAGCCCAGGGGAGCCTAAAGCCTAGGGGTGCCCTAGCCTGAAGGGTAGGTGAGCCCTAGCCTTAGCCCAGGGGAAATTAAAGCCTAGGGGTGCCCTAGCCTGAAGGCTAGGTGAGCCCTAGCCTTAGCCCAGGGGAGCCTAAAGCCTAGGGGTGCCCTAGCCTGAAGGCTATGGGAGCCCTAGCCTTAGCCCCTGAGAGCCTAAAGCCTAGGGGTGACCTAGCCTGAAGGCTAGGGGAGCCCTAGCCTTAGCCCAGGGGAGCCTAAAGCCTAGGGGTGCCCTAGCCTAAAGGCTAGGGGAGCCCTAGCCTTAGCCTAGGGGAGCCTAAAGCCTAGGGGTGCCCTAGCTTGAAGGCTATGTGAGCCCTAGCCTTAGCCCAGGGGCGCCTAAAGCTTAGGGGTGCCCTAGCCTGAAGGCTAGGGGAGCCCTAGCCTTAGCCTAGGGGAGCCCTAGCCTTAGCCTAGGGGAGCCTAAAACCTGGGGGTGCCCTAGCCTGAAGGCTAGGGGAGCCCTAGCCTTAGCCCAGGGGAGCCTAAAGCCTAGGGGTGCCCTAGCCTGAAGGCTAGGTGAGCCCTAGCCTTAGCCCAGGGGAGCCTAAAGCCTAGGGGTGCCCTAGCCTGAAGGCTAGGGGAGCCCTAGCCTTAGCCCAGGAGAGCCTAAAGCCTAGGGGTGCCCTAGCCTGAAGGCTAGGGGAGCCCTAGCCTTAGCCCAGGGGAGCCTAACGGCTAGGCGTGCCATAGCCTGAAGGCTAGGGGAGCCCTAGCCTAAAGCCTAGCGGAGCCCGAGCCTGAAGGCTTGGGGAGCCCTAGCCTAAAGCCTAGGGGAGCCCTAGCCTGAAGGCTAGGGGAGCCCTAGCCTTAGCCCAGGGGAGCCTAAAGCTTAGCGGTGCCCTAGCCTGATGGCTAGGGGAGCCCTAGCCTTAGCCCAGGGTAGCCTAAACCTAGGGGTGCCCTTGCCTGATTTCTAGCGGAGCCCTAGCCTTAGCCTAGGGGAGCCTCAAGCCTAGGGGAGCCCTAGCCTGAGGGTAAGGGGAGCCCTAGCCTTAGCCTAGGGGAGCCTCAAGCCTTGGTGTACCCTAGCCTGAGGGCTAGGGGAGCCCTAGCCTTAGCCTAGGGGAGCCTCAAGTCTAGGGGTGTCCTAGCCTGAGGGCTAGGGGAGCCCTAGCCTTAGCCTAAGGGAGCCTCAAGCCTAGGGGTACCCTAACCTGAGGTCTAGGGGAGCCCTATCCTTAGCCTAGGGGAGCCTAAAGCCTAGGGGTGCCCTAGCCTGAAGGCTACGGGAGCCCTAGCCTTAGCCTAGGGGAGCCTAAAGCCTAGGGGTGCCCTAGCTTGAAGGCTAGGTGAGCCCTTGCCTTAGCCCATGGGCACCTAAAGCTTAGGGGTGCCCTAGCCTGAAGGCTAGGGGAGCCCTAGCCTTAGCCTAGGGGAGTATAAAGCCTAGGGGTGCCCTAGCCTGAAGGCTAGGTGAGCCCTAGCCTTAGCCCAGGGGAGCCTAAAGCCTAGGGGTGCCCTAGCCTGAAGGCTAGGTGAGCCCTAGCCTTAGCCCAGGAGAGCCTAAAGCCTAGGGGTGCCCTAGCCTGAAGGCTAGGGGAGCCCTAGCCTTAGCCCAGGGGAGTCTAACGGCTAGGGGTGCCATAGCCTGAAGGCTAGGGGAGCCCTAGCCTAAAGCCTAGGGGAGCCCGAGCCTGAAGGCTTGGGGAGCCCTAGCCTAAAGACTAGGGGAGCCCTAGCCTGAAGGCTAGGGGAGCCCTAGCCTTAGCCCAGGGGAGCCTAAATCTTAGTGGTGCCCTAGCCTGATGGCTAGGGGAGCCCTAGCCTTAGCCCAGGGGAGCCTAAAGCCTAGGGGTGCCCTAGCCTGATTTCTAGGGGAGCCCTAGCCTTAGCCTAGGGGAGCCTCAAGCCTAGGGGAGCCCTAGCCTGAGGGTAAGGGGAGCCCTAGCCTTAGCCTAGGGGAGCCTCACGCCTAGGTGTACCCTAGCCTGAGGGCTAGGGGAGCCCTAGCCTTAGCCTAGGGGAGCCTCAAGTCTAGGGGTGCCCTAGCCTGAGGGCTAGGGGAGCCCTAGCCTTAGCCTAAGGGAGCCTCAAGCCTAGCGGTGCCCTAGCCTGAGGGCTTGGGGAGCCCTAGCCTTAGCCTAGGGGAGCCTCAAGCATAGGGGTGCCCTAGCCTGAGGGCTAGGGGAGCCCTAGCCTTAGCCTAGGGGAGCCTCAAGCCTAGGGGTGCCCTAGCCTGAGCCCTAGGGGAGCCCTAGCCTTAGCCTAGGGGAGCCTCCAGCCTAGGGGTGCCGTAGCCTGAGGGCTAGGGGAGCCCTAGCCTTAGCCTAGGGGATCCTCAAGCCTAGGGGTGCCCTATCCTGAGGGCTAGGGGAGCCCTAGCCTTGGCCTAGGGGAGCCTCAAGCCTAGGGGTGCCCTAGCCTGAGGGATAGGGGAGCTCTAGCCTTAGCCTAGGGGAGCCTCAAGCCTAGGGGTGTCCTAGCCTGAGGGCTAGGGGAGCCCTAGCCTTAGCCTAGGGGAGCCTGAAACCTAGGGGTGCCCTAGCCTGAGGGCTAGAGGTGCCCTAGCCTTAGCCTAGGGGAGCCTCAAGCCTAGGGGTGCCCTAGCCTGAGGGCTAGGGGATCCCTAGCCTTAGCCTAGGGGAGCCTAAAGCCTAGGGGTGCCCTAGCCTGAGGGCTAGGGGAGCACTAGCCTTAGCCTAGGGGAGCCCTAGCCTAAAGCCTAGTGGTGCCCTAGCCTGAAGGCTAGGGGAGCCCTAGCCTTAGCCTAGGGGAGCCCTAGCCTAAAGCATAGGGGTGCCCTAGCCTGAAGGCTAGGGGAGCCCTAGCCTTAGGCCCAGGAGAGCCTAAAGCCTAGGGTGACCTAGCCTGAAGGCTAGGGGAGCCCTAGCCTTAGCCCAGGGGAGCCTAAAGCCTAGGGGTTCCCTAGCCTGAAGGCAAGGGGAGCCCTAGCCTTAGCCCAGGGGAGCCAAAAGCCTAGGGGTGCCCTAGCCTAAAGGATAGGGGAGCCCTAGCCTTAGCCTAGGGGAGCCTAAAGCCTAGGGGTGCCCTAGCTTGAAGGCTAGGTGAGCCTAGCCTTAGCCCAGGGGCGCCTAAAGCTTAGGGGTGCCCTAGCCTGAAGGCTAGGGGAGCCCTAGCCTTAGCCTAGGGGAGCCCTAGCCTTAGCCTAGGGGAGCCTAAAGCCTAGGGGTGCCCTAGCCTGAAGGCTAGGGGAGCCCTAGCCTTAGCCCAGGGGAGTATAAAGCCTAGGGGTGCCCTAGCCTGAAGGCTAGGTGAGCCCTAGCCTTAGCCCAGGGGAGCCTAAAGCCTAGGGGTGCCCTAGCCTGAAGGCTAGGTGAGCCCTAGCTTAGCCCAGGAGAGCCTAAAGCCTAGGGGTGCCCTAGCCTGAAGGCTAGGGGAGCCCTAGCCTTAGCCCAGGGGAGTCTAACGGCTAGGGGTGCCATAGCCTGAAGGCTAGGGGAGCCTAGCCTAAAGCCTAGCGGAGCCCGAGCCTGAAGGCGTGGGGAGCCCTAGCCTAAAGACTAGGGGCGCCCTAGCCTGAAGGCTAGGGGAGCCCTAGCCTTAGCCCAGGGGAGCCTAAATCTTAGTGGTGCCCTAGCCTGATGGCTAGGGGAGCCCTAGCCTTAGCCCAGGGGAGCCTAAAGCCTAGGGGTGCCCTAGCCTGATTTCTAGGGGAGCCCTAGCCTTAGCCTAGGGGAGCCTCAAGCCTAGGGGAGCCCTAGCCTGAGGGTAAGGGGAGCCCTAGCCTTAGCCTAGGGGAGCCTCACGCCTAGGTGTACCCTAGCCTGAGGGCTAGGGGAGCCCTAGCCTTAGCCTAGGGGAGCCTCAAGTCTAGGGGTGCCCTAGCCTGAGGGCTAGGGGAGCCCTAGCCTTAGCCTAAGGGAGCCTCAAGCCTAGCGGTGCCCTAGCCTGAGGCTAGGGGAGCCCTAGCCTTAGCCTAGGGGAGCCTCAAGCATAGGGGTGCCCTAGCCTGAGGGCTAGGGGAGCCCTAGCCTAGCCCTAGGGGAGCCTCAAGCCTAGGGGTGCCCTAGCCTGAGCCCTAGGGGAGCCCTAGCCTTAGCCTAGGGAAGCCTCCAGCCTAGGGTGCCGTAGCCTGAGGGCTAGGGGAGCCCTAGCCTTAGCCTAGGGGATCCTCAAGCCTAGGGGTGCCCTATCCTGAGGGCTAGGGGAGCCCTAGCCTTGTCCTAGGGAGCCTCAAGCCTAGGGGTGCCCTAGCCTGAGGGATAGGGGAGCTCTAGCCTTAGCCTAGGGGAGCCTCAAGCCTAGGGCTGTCCTAGCCTATGGGCTAGGGGAGCCCTAGCCTTAGCCTAGGGGATCCTGAAACCTAGGGGTGCCCTAGCCTGAGGGCTAGAGGTGCCCTAGCCTTAGCCTAGGGGAGCCTCAAGCCTAGGGGTGCCCTAGCCTGAGGGCTAGGGGATCCCTAGCCTTAGCCTAGGGGAGCCTAAAGCCTAGGGGTGCCCTAGCCTGAGGGCTAGGGGAGCACTAGCCTTAGCCTAGGGGAGCCCTAGCCTAAAGCCTAGTGGTGCCCTAGCCTGAAGGCTAGGGGAGCCCTAGCCTTAGCCTAGGGGAGCCCTAGCCTAAAGCATAGGGGTGCCCTAGCCTGAAGGCTAGGTGAGCCCTAGCCTTAGCCCAGGGGAGCCTAAAGCCTAGGGGTGCCCTAGCCTGAAGGCTATGGGAGCCCTAGCCTTAGCCCCTGAGAGCCTAAAGCCTAGGGGTGACCTAGCCTGAAGGCTAGGGGAGCCCTAGCCTTAGCCCAGGGGAGCCTAAAGCCTAGGGGTGCCCTAGCCTAAAGGCTAGGGGAGCCCTAGCCTTAGCCTAGGGGAGCCTAAATCCTAGGGGTGCCCTAGCTTGAAGGCTATGTGAGCCCTAGCCTTAGCCCAGGGGCGCCTAAAGCTTAGGGGTGCTCTAGCCTGAAGGCTAGGGGAGCCCTAGCCTTAGCCTAGGGGGCCCTAGCCTTAGCCTAGGGGAGCCTAAAACCTGGGGGTGCCCTAGCCTGAAGGCTAGGGGAGCCCTAGCCTTAGCCCAGGGGAGCCTAAAGCCTAGGGGTGCCCTAGCCTGAAGGCTAGGTGAGCCCTAGCCTTAGCCCAGGGGAGCCTAAAGCCTAGGGGTGCCCTAGCCTGAAGGCTAGGGGAGCCCTAGCCTTAGCCCAGGAGAGCCTAAAGCCTAGGGGTGCCCTAGCCTGAAGGCTAGGGGAGCCCTAGCCTTAGCCCAGGGGAGCCTAACGGCTAGGGGTGCCATAGCCTGAAGGCTAGGGGAGCCCTAGCCTAAAGCCTAGCGGAGCCCGAGCCTGAAGGCTTGGGGAGCCCTAGCCTAAAGCCTAGGGGAGCCCTAGCCTGAAGGCTAGGGGAGCCCTAGCCTTAGCCCAGGGGAGCCTAAAGCTTAGCGGTGCCCTAGCCTGATGGCTAGGGGAGCCCTAGCCTTAGCCCAGGGTAGCCTAAAGCCTAGGGGTGCCCTTGCCTGATTTCTAGCGGAGCCCTAGCCTTAGCCTAGGGGAGCCTCAAGCCTAGGGGAGCCCTAGCCTGAGGGTAAGGGGAGCCCTAGCCTTAGCCTAGGGGAGCCTCAAGCCTTGGTGTACCCTAGCCTGAGGGCTAGGGGAGCCCTAGCCTTAGCCTAGGGGAGCCTCATGTCTAGGGGTGCCCTAGCCTGAGGGCTAGGGGAGCCCTAGCCTTAGCCTAAGGGAGCCTCAAGCCTAGGGGTACCCTAACCTGAGGTCTAGGGGAGCCCTATCCTTAGCCTAGGGGAGCCTAAAGCCTAGGGGTGCCCTAGCCTGAAGGCTACGGGAGCCCTAGCCTTAGCCTAGGGGAGCCTAAAGCCTAGGGGTGCCCTAGCTTGAAGGCTAGGTGAGCCCTTGCCTTAGCCCATGGGCACCTAAAGCTTAGGGGTGCCCTAGCCTGAAGGCTAGGGGAGCCCTAGCCTTAGCCTAGGGAGTATAAAGCCTAGGGGTGCCCTAGCCTGAAGGCTAGGTGAGCCCTAGCCTTAGCCCAGGGGAGCCTAAAGCCTAGGGGTGCCCTAGCCTGAAGGCTAGGTGAGCCCTAGCCTTAGCCCAGGAGAGCCTAAAGCCTAGGGGTGCCCTAGCCTGAAGGCTAGGGGAGCCCTAGCCTTAGCCCAGGGGAGTCTAACGGCTAGGGGTGCCATAGCCTGAAGGCTAGGGGAGCCCTAGCCTAAAGCCTAGGGGAGCCCGAGCCTGAAGGCTTGGGGAGCCCTAGCCTAAAGACTAGGGGAGCCCTAGCCTGAAGGCTAGGGGAGCCCTAGCCTTAGCCCAGGGGAGCCTAAATCTTAGTGGTGCCCTAGCCTGATGGCTAGGGGAGCCCTAGCCTTAGCCCAGGGGAGCCTAAAGCCTAGGGGTGCCCTAGCCTGATTTCTAGGGGAGCCCTAGCCTTAGCCTAGGGGAGCCTCAAGCCTAGGGGAGCCCTAGCCTGAGGGTAAGGGGAGCCCTAGCCTTAGCCTAGGGGAGCCTCACGCCTAGGTGTACCCTAGCCTGAGGGCTAGGGGAGCCCTAGCCTTAGCCTAGGGGAGCCTCAAGTCTATGGGTGCCCTAGCCTGAGGGCTAGGGGAGCCCTAGCCTTAGCCTAAGGGAGCCTCAAGCCTAGCGGTGCCCTAGCCTGAGGGCTTGGGGAGCCCTAGCCTTAGCCTAGGGGAGCCTCAAGCATAGGGGTGCCCTAGCCTGAGGGCTAGGGGAGCCCTAGCCTTAGCCTAGGGGAGCCTCAAGCCTAGGGGTGCCCTAGCCTGAGCCCTAGGGGAGCCCTAGCCTTAGCCTAGGGGAGCCTCCAGCCTAGGGGTGCCGTAGCCTGAGGGCTAGGGGAGCCCTAGCCTTAGCCTAGGGGATCCTCAAGCCTAGGGGTGCCCTATCCTGAGGGCTAGGGGAGCCCTAGCCTTGGCCTAGGGGAGCCTCAAGCCTAGGGGTGCCCTAGCCTGAGGGATAGGGGAGCTCTAGCCTTAGCCTAGGGGAGCCTCAAGCCTAGGGGTGTCCTAGCCTGAGGGCTAGGGGAGCCCTAGCCTTAGCCTAGGGGAGCCTGAAACCTAGGGGTGCCCTAGCCTGAGGGCTAGAGGTGCCCTAGCCTTAGCCTAGGGGAGCCTCAAGCCTAGGGGTGCCCTAGCCTGAGGGCTAGGGGATCCCTAGCCTTAGCCTAGGGGAGCCTAAAGCCTAGGGGTGCCCTAGCCTGAGGGCTAGGGGAGCACTAGCCTTAGCCTAGGGGAGCCCTAGCCTAAAGCCTAGTGGTGCCCTAGCCTGAAGGCTAGGGGAGCCCTAGCCTTAGCCTAGGGGAGCCCTAGCCTAAAGCATAGGGGTGCCCTAGCCTGAAGGCTAGGGGAGCCCTAGCCTTAGCCCAGGAGAGCCTAAAGCCTAGGGGTGACCTAGCCTGAAGGCTAGGGGAGCCCTAGCCTTAGCCCAGGGGAGCCTAAAGCCTAGGGGTTCCCTAGCCTGAAGGCAAGGGGAGCCCTAGCCTTAGCCCAGGGGAGCCAAAAGCCTAGGGGTGCCCTAGCCTAAAGGATAGGGGAGCCCTAGCCTTAGCCTAGGGGAGCCTAAAGCCTAGGGGTGCCCTAGCTTGAAGGCTAGGGGAGCCCTAGCCTTAGCCCAGGGGCGCCTAAAGCTTAGGGGTGCCCTAGCCTGAAGGCTAGGGGAGCCCTAGCCTTAGCCTAGGGGAGCCCTAGCCTTAGCCTAGGGAGCCTAAAGCCTAGGGGTGCCCTAGCCTGAAGGCTAGGGGAGCCCTAGCCTTAGCCCAGGGGAGTATAAAGCCTAGGGGTGCCCTAGGCTGAAGGCTAGGTGAGCCCTAGCCTTAGCCCAGGGGAGCCTAAAGCCTAGGGGTGCCCTAGCCTGAAGGCTAGGTGAGCCCTAGCCTTAGCCCAGGAGAGCCTAAAGCCTAGGGGTGCCCTAGCCTGAAGGCTAGGGGAGCCCTAGCCTTAGCCCAGGGGAGTCTAACGGCTAGGGGTGCCATAGCCTGAAGGCTAGGGGAGCCCTAGCCTAAAGCCTAGGGGAGCCCGAGCCTGAAGGCGTGGGGAGCCCTAGCCTAAAGACTAGGGGAGCCCTAGCCTGAAGGCTAGGGGAGCCCTAGCCTTAGCCCAGGGGAGCCTAAATCTTAGCGGTGCCCTAGCCTGATGGCTAGGGGAGCCCTAGCCTTAGCCCAGGGGAGCCTAAAGCCTAGGGGTGCCCTAGCCTGATTTCTAGGGGAGCCCTAGCCTTAGCCTAGGGGAGCCTCAAGCCTAGGGGAGCCCTAGCCTGAGGGTAAGGGGAGCCCTAGCCTTAGCCTAGGGGAGCCTCACGCCTAGGTGTACCCTAGCCTGAGGGCTAGGGGAGCCCTAGCCTTAGCCTAGGGGAGCCTCAAGTCTAGGGGTGCCCTAGCCTGAGGGCTAGGGGAGCCCTAGCCTTAGCCTAAGGGAGCCTCAAGCCTAGCGGTGCCCTAGCCTGAGGGCTAGGGGAGCCCTAGCCTTAGCCTAGGGGAGCCTCAAGCATAGGGGTGCCCTAGCCTGAGGGCTAGGGGAGCCCTAGCCTTAGCCTAGGGGAGCCTCAAGCCTAGGGGTGCCCTAGCCTGAGCCCTAGGGGAGCCCTAGCCTTAGCCTAGGGAAGCCTCCAGCCTAGGGGTGCCGTAGCCTGAGGGCTAGGGGAGCCCTAGCCTTAGCCTAGGGGATCCTCAAGCCTAGGGGTGCCCTATCCTGAGGGCTAGGGGAGCCCTAGCCTTGTCCTAGGGGAGCCTCAAGCCTAGGGGTGCCCTAGCCTGAGGGATAGGGGAGCTCTAGCCTTAGCCTAGGGGAGCCTCAAGCCTAGGGCTGTCCTAGCCTATGGGCTAGGGGAGCCCTAGCCTTAGCCTAGGGGATCCTGAAACCTAGGGGTGCCCTAGCCTGAGGGCTAGAGGTGCCCTAGCCTTAGCCTAGGGGAGCCTCAAGCCTAGGGGTGCCCTAGCCTGAGGGCTAGGGGATCCCTAGCCTTAGCCTAGGGGAGCCTAAAGCCTAGGGGTGCCCTAGCCTGAGGGCTAGGGGAGCACTAGCCTTAGCCTAGGGGAGCCCTAGCCTAAAGCCTAGTGGTGCCCTAGCCTGAAGGCTAGGGGAGCCCTAGCCTTAGCCTAGGGGAGCCCTAGCCTAAAGCATAGGGGTGCCCTAGCCTGAAGGCTAGGGTAGCCCTAGCCTTAGCCTAGGGGAGCCCTAGCCTAAAGCCTAGGGGTGCCCTTGCCTAAAGGCTAGGGGAGCCCTATCCTTAGCCTAGGGGAGCCTAAAGCCTAGGGGTGCCCTAGCCTGAAGGCTAGGGGAGCCCTATCCTTAGCTTAGGGGAGCCTAAAGCCTGGGGTGCCCTAGCCTGAAGGCTAGGAGAGCCCTAGCCTTAGCCTAGGGGAGCCTAAAGCCTAGGGGTGCCCTAGCCTGAAGGCTAGGGGAGCCCTAGCCTTAGCTTAGGGGAGCCTCAAGCCTAGGGGTGCCCTAGCCTGAGGGCTAGGGGAGCCCTAGCCTTAGCCTAGGGGACCCCTAGCCTAAAGCCTAGTGGTGCCCTAGCCTGAAGGCTAGGGGAGCCCTAGCCTTAGCCTAGGGGAGCCCTAGCCTAAAGCCTAGGGGTGCCCTTGCCTAAAGGCTAGGGGAGCCCTAGCCTTAGCCAGGGGAGCCTCAAGCCTAGGGGTGCCCTAGCCTCAGGGCTAGGGGAGCCCTAGCCTTAGCCTAGGGGAGCCTCAAGTCTAGGGGTGCCCTAGCCTGAGGGCTAGGGGAGTCCTAACCTTAGCCTAGGGGAGCCTCAAGCCTAGGGGTGCCCTAGCCTGAGGGCTAGGGGAGCCCTAGCCTTAGCCTAGGGGAGCCTCAAGCCTAGGGGTGCCCTAGCCTGAGGGCTAGGGGAGCCCTAGCCTTCGCCTAGAGGAGCCTCAAGCCTAGGGGTGCCCTAGCCTGAGGGCTAGGGGAGCCCTAGCCATAGCCTAGGGGAGCCTCAAGCCTAGGGGTGCCCTAGCCTGAGGGCTAGGGGAGCCCTAGTTTAGCCTAGGGGAGCCTCAAGCCTAGGGGTGCCCTAGCCTGAGGGCTAGGGGTGCCCTAGCCTTAGCCTACGGGAGCACTAGCCTGAAGGCTAGGGGAGCCCTAGCCTTAGCCCAGGGGAGCCTAAAGCCTAGGGGTGCCCTAGCCTGAAGGCTAGGGGAGCCCTAGCCTTAGCCGAGGGGAGCCCTAGCCTTAGCCTAGGGGAGCCTCAAGCCTAGGGTTGCCCTAGCCTGAAGGCTAGGGGAGCCCTAACCTTAGCCCAGGAGAGCCTAAAGCCTAGGGGTGCCCTAGCCTGAAGGCTAGGGGAGCCCTAGCCTTAGCCCAGGGGAGCCTAAAGCCTAGGGGTGCCCTAGCCTGAAGGCTAGGGGAGCCCTAGCCTTAGCTCAGGGGAGCCTAAAGCCTAGGGGTGCCCTATCCTGAAGGCTAGGGGAGCCCTAGCCTAAAGCCTAGGGGAGCCCTAGCCTGAAGGCTAGGGGTGTCCTAGCCTAAAGCCTAGGGGAGCCCTAGCCTGAAGGAGAGGGGAGCCCTAGCCTTAGCCCAGGGGAGCCTAAAGCTTAGGGGTGCCCTAGCCTGATGGCTATGGGAGCCCTAGCCTTAGCTCATGGGAGCCTAAAGCCTAGGGGTGCCCTAGCCTGAAGGCTAGGGGAGACCTAGCCTTAGCCTAGGGGAGCCTAAAGCCTAGGGGTGCCCTAGTCTGAAGGCTAGGGGAGCCCAAGCCTTAGCCTAGGGGAGCCCTAGCCTTAGCCTAGGGGAGCCTCAAGCCTAGGGGAGCCCTAGCCTGGGGGCTAGGGGAGCCCTAGCCTTAGCCTAAGGGAGCCTCAAGTCTAGGGGTGACCTAGCCTGAGGGCTAGGGGAGCCCTAGCCTTAGCCTAGGGGAGCCTCAAGCCTGGGGGTGCCCTAGCCTGAGGGCTAGGGGAGCCCTAGCCTTAGCCTAGGGGAGCCTCAAGCCTAGGGGTGCCCTAGCCTGAGGGCTAGGGGAGCCCTAGCCTTAGCCTAGGGGAGCCTCAAGCCTAAGGGTGCCCTAGCCTGAGGGCTAGGGTAGCCCTAGCCTTAGCCTAGGGGAGCCTCAAGCCTAGGGGTGCCCTAACCTGAGGCTAGGGGAGCCCTAGCCTTAGCCTAGGGGAGCCCTAGCCTAGGGGTGCCCTAGCCTGAGGGCTAGGGGAGCCCTAGCCTTAGCCTAGGGGAGCCTCAAACCTAGGGGTGCCCTAGCCTGAGGGCTAGGGGAGCCCTAGCCTTAGCCTAGGGGAGCCTCAAGCATAGGGGTGCGCTAGCCTGAGGGCTAGGGGAGCCCTAGCCTTAGCCTAGGGGAGCCTCAAGCCTAGGGGTGCCCTAGCCTGAGGGCTAGGGGAGCCCTAGCCTGAGGGCTAGGCGATCCCTAGCCTTAGCCTAGGGGAGCCTCAAGCCAAGGGGTGCACTAGCCTGAGGGCTAGGGGAGCCCTAGCCGTAGCCTAGGGGATCCTCAAGCCTAGGGGTGCCCTAGCCTGAGGGCTAGGGGAGCCCTACCTTTAGCCTACGGCAGCCTCAAGCCTAGGGGTGCCCTAGCCTGAGGGATAGGGGAGCCCTAGCCTTAGCCTAGGGGAGCCTCAAGCCTAGGGGTGCCCTAGCCTGAGGGCTAGAGGTGCCCTAGCGTTAGCCTAGGGGAGCCTCAAGCCTAATGGTGCCCTAGCCTGAGGGCTAGGGGTGCCCTAGCCTTAGCCTAGGGGAGCCTCAAGCCTAGGGGTGCCCTAGCCTGAGGGCTAGGGGAGCCCTAGCCTTAGCCTAGGGGAGCCTCAAGTCTAGGGGTGCCCTAGCCTGAGGGCTAGGGGAGCCCTAGCCTTAGCCTAAGGGAGCCTCAAGCCTAGGGGTGCCCTAGCCTGAGAGCTAGGGGAGCCCTAGCATTAGCCTAGGGGATCCTCAAGCCTAGGGGTGCCCTAGCCTGAGGGCTAGGGGAGCCCTAGCCTTAGCCTAGGGGAGCCTCAAGCCTAGGGGTGCCCTAGCCTGAGGGCTAGGGGTGCCCTACCCTTAGCCTAGGGGAGCCTCAAGCCTAGGGGTGCCCTAGCCTTAGCCTAGGGGAGCCTCAAGCCTAGGGGTACCCTAAACTGAGGTCTAGGGGAGCCCTAGCCTTAGCCTAGGGGAGCCTCAAGCCTAGGGGTGCCCTAGCCTGAGGGCTAGGGGAGCCCTAGCCTTAGCCTAGTGGAGCCTCAAACCTAGGGGTGCCCTAGCCTGAGGGCTAGGGGAGCCCTAGACTTAGCCTAGGGGAGCCTCAAGCATAGGGGTGCCCTAGCCTGAGGGCTAGAGGAGCCCTAGCCTTAGCCTAGGGGAGCCTCAAGCCTAGGGGTGCCCTAGCCTGAGGGCTAGGGGAGCCCTAGCCTTAGCCTAGGGGAGCCTCAAGCCTAGGGGTGCCGTAGCCTGAGGGCTAGGGGAGCCCTAGCCTTAGCCTAGGGGAGTCTCAAGCCTAGGGGTGCCCTAGCCTGAGGGCTAGGGGAGCCCTAGCCTTAGCCTAGGGGATCCTCAAGCCTAGGGGTGCCCTAGCCTGAGGGCTAAGGGAGCCCTAGCCTTGGCCTAGGGGAGCCTCAAGCCTAGTGGTGCCCTAGCCTGAGGGATAGGGGAGCCCTAGCCTTGGCCTAGGGGAGCCTCAAGCCTAGGGGTGCCCTAGCCTGAGGGCTAGGGGTGCCCTAGCCTTAGCCTAGGGGAGCCTCAAGCCTAGGGGTGCCCTAGCCTGAGGGCTAGAGGTGCCCTAGCCTTAGCCTAGGGGAGCCTCAAGACTAGGGGTGCCCTAGCCTGAGGGCTAGGGGATCCCTAGCCTTAGCCTAGGGGAGCCTAAATCCTAGGGGAGCCCTAGCCTGAAGGCGAGGGGACCCCTAGCCTTAGCCTAGGGGAGCCTAAAGCCTAGGGGTGCCCTAGCCTGAGGGCTAGGGGAGCCCTAGCCTTAGCCTAGGGGAGCCCTAGCCTAAAGCCTAGTGGTGCCCTAGCCTGAAGGCTAGGGGAGCCCTAGCCTTAGCCTAGGGGATCCCTAGCCTAAAGCATAGGGGTGCCCTAGCCTGAAGGCTAGGGTAGCCCTAGCCTTAGCCTAGGGGAGCCCTAGCCTAAAGCCTAGGGGTGCCCTTGCCTAAAGGTTAGGGGAGCCCTATCCTTAGCCTAGGGGAGCCTAAAGCCTAGGGGTGCCCTAGCCTGAAGGCTAGGGGAGCCCTATCCTTAGCCTAGGGGAGCCTAAAGCCTAGGGGTGCCCTAGCCTGAAGGCTAGGGGAGCCCTAGCCTTAGCCTAGGGGAGCCTAAAGCCTAGGGGTGCCCTAGCATGAAGGCTAGGGGAGCCCTAGCCTTTGCCTAGGGGAGCCTCAAGCCTAGGGGTGCCCTAGCCTGAGGGCTACGGGAAACCTAGCCTTAGCCTAGGGGAGCCCTAGCCTAATGCCTAGGGGTGCCCTAGCCTGAGGGCTAGGGTAGCCCAAGCCTTAGCCTAGGGGAGCCCTAGCCTAAAGCCTAGGGGTGCCCTTGCCTAAAGGCTAGGGGAGCCCTAGCCTTAGCCTAGGGGAGCCTCAAGCCTAGGGGTGCCCTAGCCTGAGGGCTAGGGGAGCCCTAGCCTTAGCCTAGGGGAGCCTCAAGTCTAGGGGTGCCCTAGCCTGAGGGCTAGGGGAGCCCTAACCTTAGTCTAGGGGAGCCTCAAGCCTAGGGGTGCCCTAGCCTGAGGGCTAGGGGAGCCCTAGCCTTAGCTTAGGGGAGGCTCAAGCCTACGGGTGCCCTAGCCTGAGGGCTAGGGGTGCCCTAGCCTTAGCCTAGGGGAGCCCTAGCCTGAAGGCTAGGGGAGCCCTAGCCTTAGCCCAGGGGAGCCTAAAGCCTAGGGGTGCCCTAGCCTGAAGGCTACGGGAGCCCTAGCCTTAGCCTAGGGGAGCCTAAAGCCTAGGGGTGCCCTAGCCTGAAGGCTAGGGGAGCCCTAGCCTTAGCCGAGGGGAGCCCTAGCCTTAGCCTAGGGGAGCCTCAAGCCTAGG
This sequence comes from Tenrec ecaudatus, assembly GCF_050624435.1. Classification (NCBI taxonomy): domain Eukaryota; kingdom Metazoa; phylum Chordata; class Mammalia; order Afrosoricida; family Tenrecidae; genus Tenrec; species Tenrec ecaudatus. The sequence continues at coordinate 48,211 of NW_027457807.1, forward strand.
GGTGCCCTAGCCTGAAGGCTAGGGGAGCCCTAACCTTAGCCCAGGAGAGCCTAAAGCCTAGCGGTGCCCTAGCCTGAATGCTAGGGGAGCCCAAGCCTTAGCCCAGGGGAGCCTAAAGCCTAGGGGTGCCCTAGCCTGAAGTCTAGGGGAGCCCTAGCCTTAGCCCAGGGGAGCCTAAAGCCTAGGGGTGTCCTATCCTGAAGGCTAGGGGAGCCCTAGCCTAAAGCCTAGGGGAGCCCTAGCCTGAAGGCTAGGGGTGCCCTAGCCTAAAGCCTAGGTGAGCCCTAGCCTGAATGATAGGGGAGCCCTAGCCTTAGCCCAGGGGAGCCTAAAGCTTAGGGGTGCCATAGCCTGATGGCTAAGGGAGACCTAGCATTAGCTCATGGGAGCCTAAAGCCTAGGGGTGCCTTAGCCTGAAGGCTAGGGGAGACCTAGCCTTAGCCTAGGGGAGCCTAAAGCCTAGGGGTGCCCTAGTCTGAAGGCTAGGGGAGCCCAAGCTTTAGCCTAGGGGAGCCCTAGCCTTAGCCTAGGGGAGCCTCAAACCTAGAGGAGCCCTAGCCTGGGGGCTAGGGGAGCCCTAGCCTTAGCCTAGGGGAGCCTCAAGTCTAGGGGTGACCTAGCCTGAGGGCTAGGGGAGCCCTAGCCTAAGCCTAGGGGAGCCTCAAGCCTGGGAGTGCCCTAGCCTGAGGGCTAGGGGAGCCCTAGCCTTAGCCTAGGAGAGCCTCAAGCCTAGGGGTGCCCTAGCCTGAGGGATAGGGGAGCCCTAGCCTTATCCTAGGGGAGCCTCAAGCCTAGGGGTGCCCTAGCCTGAGGGCTAGGGGAGCCCTAGCCTTAGCCTAGGGGAGCCTCAAGCCTAGGGATGCCCTAACCTGAGGCTAGGGGAGCCCTAGCCTTAGCCTAGGGGAGCCCTAGCCTAGGGGTGCCCTAGCCTGAGGGCTAGGGGAGCCCTAGCCTTAGCCTAGGACAGCCTCAAGCCTAGGGGTGCCCTAGCCTGAGGGCTAGGGGAGCCCTAGCCTGAGGGCTAGGGGATCCCTAGCCTTAGCCTAGGGGAGCCTCAAGCCTAGGGGTGTACTAGCCTGAGGGCTAGGGGAGCCCTAGCCGTAGCCTAGGCGATCCTCAAGCCTAGGGGTGCCCTAGCCTGAGGGCTAGGGGAGCCCTACCCTTAGCCTACGGCAGCCTCAAGCCTAGGGGTGCCCTAGCCTGAGGGATAGGGGAGCCCTAGCCTTAGCCTAGGGGAGCCTCAAGCCTAGGGGTGCCCTAGCCTGAGGGCTACGGGAAACCTAGCCTTAGCCTAGGGGAGCCCTAGCCTAATGCCTAGGGGTGCCCTAGCCTGAGGGCTAGGGTAGCCTAAGCCTTAGCCTAGGGGAGCCCTAGCCTAAAGCCTAGGGGTGCCCTTGCCTAAAGGGTAGGGGAGCCCTAGCCTTAGCCTAGGGGAGCCTCAAGCCTAGGGGTGCCCTAGCCTGAGGGCTAGGGGAGCCCTAGCCTTAGCCTAGGGGAGCCTCAAGTCTAGGGGTGCCCTAGCCTGAGGGCTAGGGGAGCCCTAACCTTAGTCTAGGGGAGCCTCAAGCCTAGGGGTGCCCTAGCCTGAGGGCTAGGGGAGCCCTAGCCTTAGCTTAGGGGAGGCTCAAGCCTACGGGTGCCCTAGCCTGAGGGCTAGGGGTGCCCTAGCCTTAGCCTAGGGGAGCCCTAGCCTGAAGGCTAGGGGAGCCCTAGCCTTAGCCCAGGGGAGCCTAAAGCCTAGGGGTGCCCTAGCCTGAGGGCTAGGGGAGCCCTACCCTTAGCCTACGGCAGCCTCAAGCCTAGGGGTGCCCTAGCCTGAGGGATAGGGGAGCCCTAGCCTTAGCCTAGGGGAGCCTCAAGCCTAGGGGTGCCCTAGCCTGAGGGCTACGGGAAACCTAGCCTTAGCCTAGGGGAGCCCTAGCCTAATGCCTAGGGGTGCCCTAGCCTGAGGGCTAGGGTAGCCTAAGCCTTAGCCTAGGGGAGCCCTAGCCTAAAGCCTAGGGGTGCCCTTGCCTAAAGGCTAGGGGAGCCCTAGCCTTAGCCTAGGGGAGCCTCAAGCCTAGGGGTGCCCTAGCCTGAGGGCTAGGGGAGCCCTAGCCTTAGCCTAGGGGAGCCTCAAGTCTAGGGGTGCCCTAGCCTGAGGGCTAGGGGAGCCCTAACCTTAGTCTAGGGGAGCCTCAAGCCTAGGGGTGCCCTAGCCTGAGGGCTAGGGGAGCCCTAGCCTTAGCTTAGGGGAGGCTCAAGCCTACGGGTGCCCTAGCCTGAGGGCTAGGGGTGCCCTAGCCTTAGCCTAGGGGAGCCCTAGCCTGAAGGCTAGGGGAGCCCTAGCCTTAGCCCAGGGAAGCCTAAAGCCTAGGGGTGCCCTAGCCTGAAGGCTACGGGAGCCCTAGCCTTAGCCTAGGGGAGACTAAAGCCTAGGGGTGCCCTAGCCTGAAGGCTAGGGGAGCCCTAGCCTTAGCCGAGGGGAGCCCTAGCCTTAGCCTAGGGGAGCCTCAAGCCTAGGGGTGCCCTAGCCTGAAGGCTAGGGGAGCCCTAACCTTAGCCCAGGAGAGCCTAAAGCCTAGGGGTGCCCTAGCCTGAATGCTAGGGGAGCCCAAGCCTTAGCCCAGGGGAGCCTAAAGCCTAGGGGTGCCCTAGCCTGAAGTCTAGGGGAGCCCTAGCCTTAGCCCAGGGGAGCCTAAAGCCTAGGGGTGCCCTATCCTGAAGGCTAGGGGAGCCCTAGCCTAAAGCCTAGGGGAGACCTAGCCTGAAGGCTAGGGGTGCCCTAGCCTAAAGCCTAGGGGAGCCCTAGCCTGAATGATAGGGGAGCCCTAGCCTTAGCCCAGGGGAGCCTAAAGCTTAGGGGTGCCCTAGCCTGATGGCTAAGGGAGCCCTAGCATTAGCTCATGGGACCCTAAAGCCTAGGGGTGCCTTAGCCTGAAGGCTAGGGGAGACCTAGCCTTAGCCTAGGGGAGCCTAAAGCCTAGGGGTGCCCTAGTCTGAAGGCTAGGGGAGCCCAAGCTTTAGCCTAGGGGAGCCCTAGCCTTAGCCTAGGGGAGCCTCAAACCTAGGGGAGCCCTAGCCTGGGGGCTAGGGGAGCCCAAGCCTTAGCCTAGGGGAGCCTCAAGTCTAGGGGTGACCTAGCCTGAGGGCTAGGGGAGCCCTAGCCTAAGCCTAGGGGAGCCTCAAGACTGGGAGTGCCCTAGCCTGAGGGCTAGGGGAGCCCTAGCCTTAGCCTAGGAGAGCCTCAAGCCTAGGGGTGCCCTAGCCTGAGGGATAGGGGAGCCCTAGCCTTATCCTAGGGGAGCCTCAAGCCTAGGGGTGCCCTAGCCTGAGGGCTAGGGGAGCCCTAGCCTTAGCCTAGGGGAGCCTCAAGCCTAGGGATGCCCTAACCTGAGGCTAGGGGAGCCCTAGCCTTAGCCTAGGGGAGCCCTAGCCTAGGGGTGCCCTAGCCTGAGGGCTAGGGGAGCCCTAGCCTTAGCCTAGGGGAGCCTCAAGCCTAGGGGTGCCCTAGCCTGAGGGCTAGGGGAGCCCTAGCCTGAGGGCTAGGGGATCCCTAGCCTTAGCCTAGGGGAGCCTCAAGCCTAGGGGTGTACTAGCCTGAGGGCTAGGGGAGCCCTAGCCGTAGCCTAGGGGATCCTCAAGCCTAGGGGTGCCGTAGCCTGAGGGCTAGGGGAGCCCTACCCTTAGCCTACGGCAGCCTCAAGCCTAGGGGTGCCCTAGCCTGAGGGATAGGGGAGCCCTAGCCTTAGCCTAGGGGAGCCTCAAGCCTAGGGGTGCCCTAGCCTGAGGGCTAGAGGTGACCTAGCGTTAGCCTAGGGGAGCCTCAAGCCTATGGGTGCGGTGCCCTAGCCTGTGGGTTAGGGGTGCCCTAGCCTTTGCCTAGGGGAGCCTCAAGCCTAGGGGTGCCCTAGCCTTAGCCTAGGGGAGCCTCAAGTCTAGGGGTGCCCTAGCCTGAGGGCTAGGGGAGCCCTAGCCTTAGCCTAAGGGAGCCTCAAGCCTAGGGGTGCCCTAGCCTGAGGGCTAGGGGAGCCCTAGCCTTAGCCTAGGGGATCCTCAAGCCTAGGGGTGCCCTAGCCTGAGGGCTAGGGGAGCCCTACCCTTAGCCTAGGGGAGCCTGAAGCCTAGGGGTGCCCTAGCCTTAGCCTAGGGGAGCCTCAAGCCTAGGGGTACCCTAACCTGAGGTCTAGGGGAGCCCTAGCCTTAGCCTAGGGGAGCCTCAAGCCTAGGGGTGCCCTAGCCTGAGGGCTAGGGGAGCCCTAGCCTTAGCCTAGAGGAACCTCAAACCTAGGGGTGCCCTAGCCTGATGGCTATGGGAGCCCTAGCCTTAGCTCATGGGAGCCTAAAGCCTAGGGGTGCCCTAGCCTGAAGGCTAGGGGAGACCTAGCCTTAGCCTAGGGGAGCCTAAAGCCTAGGGGTGCCCTAGTCTGAAGGCTAGGGGAGCCCAAGCCTTAGCCTAGGGGAGCCCTAGCCTTAGCCTAGGGGAGCCTCAAACCTAGGGGAGCCCTAGCCTGGGGGCTAGGGGAGCCCTAGCCTTAGCCTAAGGGAGCCTCAAGTCTAGGGGTGACCTAGCCTGAGGGCTAGGGGAGCCCTAGCCTTAGCCTAGGGGAGCCTCAAGCCTGGGGGTGCCCTAGCCTGAGGGCTAGGGGAGCCCTAGCCTTAGCCTAGGGGAGCCTCAAGCCTAGGGGTGCCCTAGCCTGAGGGCTAGGGGAGCCCTAGCCTTAGCCTAGGGGAGCCTCAAGCCTAAGGGTGCCCTAGCCTGAGGGCTAGGGGAGCCCTAGCCTTAGCCTAGGGGAGCCTCAAGCCTAGGGGTGCCCTAACCTGAGGCTAGGGGAGCCCTAGCCTTAGCCTAGGGGAGCCCTAGCCTAGGGGTGCCCTAGCCTGAGGGCTAGGGGAGCCCTAGCCTTAGCCTAGGGGAGCCTCAAACCTAGGGGTGCCCTAGCCTGAGGGCTAGGGGAGCCCTAGCCTTAGCCTAGGGGAGCCTCAAGCATATGGGTGCGCTAGCCTGAGGGCTAGGGGAGCCCTAGCCTTAGCCTAGGGGAGCCTCAAGCCTAGGGGTGCCCTAGCCTGAGGGCTAGGGGAGCCCTAGCCTGAGGGCTAGGCGATCCCTAGCCTTAGCCTAGGGGAGCCTCAAGCCAAGGGGTGCACTAGCCTGAGGGCTAGGGGAGCCCTAGCCGTAGCCTAGGGGATCCTCAAGCCTAGGGGTGCCCTAGCCTGAGGGCTAGGGGAGCCCTACCTTTAGCCTACGGCAGCCTCAAGCCTAGGGGTGCCCTAGCCTGAGGGATAGGGGAGCCCTAGCCTTAGCCTAGGGGATCCTCAAGCCTAGGGGTGCCCTAGCCTGAGGGCTAGAGGTGCCCTAGCGTTAGCCTAGGGGAGCCTCAAGCCTAGGGGTGCCCTAGCCTGAGGGCTAGAGGAGCCCTAGCCTTAGCCTAGGGGAGCCTCAAGCCTAGGGGTGCCCTAGCCTGAGGGCTAGGGGAGCCCTAGCCTTAGCCTAGGGGAGCCTCAAGCCTAGGGGTGCCGTAGCCTGAGGGCTAGGGGAGCCCTAGACTTAGCCTAGGGGAGCCTCAAGCCTAGGGGTGCCCTAGCCTTAGCCTAGGGGAGCCTCAAGCCTAGGGGTACCCTAAACTGAGGTCTAGGGGAGCCCTAGCCTTAGCCTAGGGGAGCCTCAAGCCTAGGGGTGCCCTAGCCTGAGGGCTTGGGGAGCCCTAGCCTTAGCCTAGGGGAGCCTCAAACCTAGGGGTGCCCTAGCCAGAAGGCTAGGGGAGCCCTAGCCTTAACCTAGGGGAGTCCGAACCCAAAGCCTAGGGCTGCCCTAGCCTGAAGGCTAGGGGAGCCCTAGCCTTAGCCTAGGGGAGCCCGAGCCCAAAGCCTAGGGGTGCCCTAGCCTGAAGGCTAGGGGAGCCCTAGCCTTAGCCTAGGGGAGCCCGGGCCCAAAGCCTAGGGGTGCCCTAGCCTGAAGGTTAGGGGAGCGCTAGCTTTAGCCTAGGGGAGCCCGGGCCCGAAGCCTAGGGGTGCCCTAGCCTGAAGGCTAGGGGAGACCTAGCCTTAGCCTAGGGGAGCCCGAGCCCGAAGCCTAGGGGTGCCCTAGCCTGAAGGCTAGGGGAGCCCTAGCCTTAGCCTAGGGGAGACCGAGCCTCAAGCCTAGGGGTGCCCTAGCCTGAAGGCTAGGGGAGCCCTAGCCTTAGCATAGGGGAGCCCAAAGCCTAGGGGTGCCCTAGCCTGAAGGCTGGGGGAGCCGTAGCCTTAGCTGAGGGGAGCCCGAGCCTAAAGCCTAGGGGTGCCCTAACCTGAAGGCTAGTGGAGCCCTAGCCTTAGCCTAGGGGAGCCCAAAGCCTAGGGGTGCCCTAGCCTGAAGGCTAGGGGAGCCCTAGTCTTAGCCTAGGGGAGCCCGAGCCTAAAGCCTAGGGGTGCCCTAGCCTGAGGGCTAGGGGAGCACTAGCCGTAGCCTAGGGGAGCCTAAAGCCTAGGGGTGCCCTAGCTGAAGGCTAGGGTTTCCCTAGCCTTAGCCTAGGGGAGCCCGAGCCTCAAACCTAGGGGTGCCCTAGCCTGAAGGCTAGTGGATCCCTAACCTTAGCCTAGGGGAGCCCAAAGCCTGGGGTGCCCTAGCCTGGAGGCTAGGGGAGCCCTAGCCTTAGCCTAGGTGAGCCCAAAGCCTAGGGGTGCCCTAGCCTGAAGGCTAGGGGTGCCCTAGACTTAGACTAGGGGAGCCTGAGCCTAAAGCCTAGGGGTGCCCTAGCCTGAAGGTTAGGGGAGCCCTAGCCTTAGCCTAGGGGAGCCCAAAGCCTAGGAGTGCCCTATCCTTCAGGCTAGCGGAGCCCTAGCCTTAGCCTAGGGGAGCCCGAGCCTAAAGCCTAGGGGTGCCCTAGCCTGAAGCCTAGGGGAGCCCTAGCCTTAGCCAAGGGGAGCCAAAAGCCTAGGGGTGCCCTAGCCTGAAAGCTAGGGGAGCCCTAGCCTTAGCCTAGGGGAGCCCGAGCCTAAAGCCTAGGGGTGCCCTAGCCTGAAGGCTAGGGGAGCCCTAGCCTTAGCCTAGGGGTATCCAAAGCCAAGGGATGCCCGGGCCTGAAGGCTAGGGAAGCCCTAGCCTTGGCCTACGGGGACCCGAGCCTAAAGCCTAGGGGTGCCCTAGCCTTAGCCTAGGGGAGCCCAAAGCCTAGAGGTGCCCTAGCCTGAAGGCTAGGAGAGCCCTAGCCTTAGCCTAGGGGAGCCCGAGCCTCAAGCCTAGGAGTGCCCTAGCCTGAAGACTAGGGGAGACCTAGCCTTAGCCTAGGGGAGCCCAAAGCCTAGGGGTGCCCTAGCCTGAACGCTGGGGAGCAATCGCCTTAGCCTAGGGGAGCCCGAGCCTAAAGCCTAGGGGTGCCCTAGCCTGAAGGCTAGGGGAGCCCTAGCCTTAGCCTAGGGGAGCCCAAAGCCTAGGGGTGCCCTAGCTAGAAGGCTAGGGGAGCCCTAGCCTTAGCCTAGGGGTGCCCGAGCTCAAAGCCTAGGGGTGCCCTAGCCTGAAGGCTAGGGGAGCCCTAGCCTTAGCCTTGGGGAGCCCGAGCCCGAAGCCTAGGGGTGCCCTAGCCTGAAGGCTAGGGGAGCCCTAGCCTTAGCCTAGGGGAGCCCGGGCCCGAAGCCTAGTGGTGTCCTAGCCTGAAGGTTAGGGGAGCCCTAGCCTTAGCCTAGGGGAGCCCGGGCCCGAAGCCTAGGGGTGCCCTAGCCTGAAGGCTAGGGGAGCCCTAGGCTTCGCCTAGGGGAGCCCGAACCCAAAGCCTAGGGGTGCCCTAGCCTGAAGGCTAGGGGAGCCCTAGCCTTAGGCTTGGCAGCCAGAGCCCAAAGCCTAGGGGTGCCCAAGCTTGAAGGCTAGGGGAGCCCTAGCCGTAGCCTAGGGGAGCCTAAAGCCTAGGGGTGCCCTAGGTGAAGGCTAGGGGTGCCCTAGCATTAGCATAGGGGAGCCCGAGCCTCAAGCCTAGGGGTGCCCTAGCCTGAAGGCTAGGGGAGCCCTAGCCTTAGCCTAGGGGAGCCCAAAGCCTAGGGGTGCCCTAGCCTGAAAGCTAGGGGAGCCCTAGCCTTAGCTGAGGGGAGCCCGAGCCTAAAGCCTAGGGGTGCCCTAGCCTGAAGGCTAGTGGAGCCCTAGCCTTAGCCTAGGGGAGCCCAAAGCCTAGGGGTGACCTAGCCTGAAGGCTAGGGGAGCCCTAGCCTTAGCCTAGGGGAGCCCGAGCCTAAAGCCTAGGGGTGCCCTAGCCTGAAGGCTAGGGGAGCCCTAGCCTTAGCCTAGGTGAGCCCAAAGCCTAGGGGTGCCCTAGCCTGAAGGCTAGGGGAGCCCTAGCCTTAGCCTAGGGGAGCCCGAGACTAAAGCTTAGGGGTGCCCTAGCCGGAAGGCTAGGGGAGCCCTAGCCTTAGCCTAGGCGAGCCCGAGCCTAAAGCCTAGGGGTGCACTAGCCTGAAGGCTAGGGGAGCCCTAGCCTTAGCCTAGGGGAATCCAAAGCCTAGGGATGCCCTAGCCTGAAGGCTAGGGGAGCCCTAGCCTTAGCCTACGGGAGCCCGTGCCTAAAGCCTAGGGGTGCACTAGACTGAAGGCTAGGGGGACTTAGCCTTAGCCTAGAGGAGCCCGACGCCTAGGGGTGCCCTAGCCTGAAGGCTAGGGGAGCCCTAGCCTTAGCCTAGGGGAGCCCGACGCCTAGGGGTGCCCTAGCCTGAAGGCTAGGGGAGCCCTAGCCTTAGCCTAGGGGAGCCCGACGCCTAGGGGTGCCCTAGCCTGAAGGCTAGGGGAGCCCTAGCCTTAGCCTAGGGGAGCCCGACGCCTAGGGGTGCCCTAGCCTGAAGGCTTGGGGAGCCCTAGCCTTAGCCTAGGGGAGCCCGACGCCTAGGGGTGCCCTAGCCTGAAGGCTAGGGGAGCCCTAGCCTTAGCCTAGGGGAGCCCGACGCCTAGGGGTGCCCTAGCCTGAAGGCTAGGGGAGCCCTAGCCTTAGCCTAGGGGAGCCCGACGCCTAGGGGTGCCCTAGCCTGAAGGCTAGGGGAGCCCTAGCCTTAGCCTAGGGGAGCCCGACGCCTAGGGGTGCCCTAGCCTGAAGGCTAGGGGAGCCCTAGCCTTAGCCTAGGGGAGCCCGACGCCTAGGGGTGCCCTAGCCTGAAGGCTAGGGGAGCCCTAGCCTTAGCCTAGGGGAGCCCGACGCCTAGGGGTGCCCTAGCCTGAAGGCTAGGGGAGCCCTAGCCTTAGCCTAGGGGAGCCCGACGCCTAGGGGTGCCCTAGCCTGAAGGCTAGGGGAGCCCTAGCCTTAGCCTAGGGGAGCCCGACGCCTAGGGGTGCCCTAGCCTGAAGGCTAGGGGAGCCCTAGCCTTAGCCTAGGGGAGCCCGACGCCTAGGGGTGCCCTAGCCTGAAGGCTAGGGGAGCCCTAACCTTAGCCTAGGGGAGCCCGACGCCTAGGGGTGCCCTAGCCTGAAGGCTAGGGGAGCCCTAGCCTTAGCCTAGGGGAGCCCGACGCCTAGGGGTGCCCTAGCCTGAAGGCTAGGGGAGCCCTAGCCTTAGCCTAGGGGAGCCCGACGCCTAGGGGTGCCCTAGCCTGAAGGCTAGGGGAGCCCTAGCCTTAGCCTAGGGGAGCCCGACGCCTAGGGGTGCCCTAGCCTGAAGGCTAGGGGAGCCCTAGCCTTAGCCTAGGGGAGCAGGACGCCTAGGGGTGCCCTAGCCTGAAGGCTAGGGGAGCCCTAGCCTTAGCCTAGGGGAGCCCGACGCCTAGGGGTGCCCTAGCCTGAAGGCTAGGGGAGCCCTAGCCTTAGCCTAGGGGAGCCCGACGCCTAGGGGTGCCCTAGCCTGAAGGCTAGGGGAGCCCTAGCCTTAGCCTAGGGGAGCCCGACGCCTAGGGGTGCCCTAGCCTGAAGGCTAGGGGAGCCCTAGCCTTAGCCTAGGGGAGCCCGACGCCTAGGGGTGCCCTAGCCTGAAGGCTAGGGGAGCCCTAGCCTTAGCCTAGGGGAGCCCGACGCCTAGGGGTGCCCTAGCCTGAAGGCTAGGGGAGCCCTAGCCTAAGCCTAGGGGAGCCCGAAGCCTACGCGTGCCCTAGCCTGAAGGCTAGGGGAGCCCTAGCCTTAGCCTAGGGGAGCCCGAAGCCTACGGGTGCCCTAGCCTTAGCCTAGGGGAGCCCGAAGCCTACGGGTGCCCTAGCCTTAGCCTAGGGGAGCCCGAAGCCTACGGGTGCCCTAGCCTGAAGGCTAGGGGAGCCCTAGCCTTAGCCTAGGGGAGCCCGAAGCCTACGGGTGCCCTAGCCTTAGCCTAGGGGAGCCCGAAGCCTACGGGTGCCCTAGCCTTAGCCTAGGGGAGCCCGAAGCCTACGGGTGCCCTAGCCTGAAGGCTAGGGGAGCCCTAGCCTTAGCCTAGGGGAGCCCGAAGCCTACGGGTGCCCTAGCCTTAGCCTAGGGGAGCCCGAAGCCTACGGGTGCCCTAGTCTTAGCCTAGGGGAGCCCGAAGCCTACGGGTGCCCTAGCCTTAGCCTAGGGGAGCCCGAAGCCTACGGGTGCCCTAGCCTTAGCCTAGGGGAGCCCGAAGCCTACGGGTGCCCTAGCCTTAGCCTAGGGGAGCCCGAAGCCTACGGGTGCCCTAGCCTTAGCCTAGGGGAGCCCGAAGCCTACGGGTGCCCTAGCCTTAGCCTAGGGGAGCCCGAAGCCTACGGGTGCCCTAGCCTTAGCCTAGGGGAGCCCGAAGCCTACGTGTGCCCTAGCCTTAGCCTAGGGGAGCCCGAAGCCTACGGGTGCCCTAGCCTGAAGGCTAGGGGAGCCCTAGCCTTAGCCTAGGGGAGCCCGAAGCCTAGGGGTGCCCTAGCCTGAAGGCTAGGGGAGCCCTAGCCTTAGCCTAGGGGAGCCCGACGCCTAGGGGTGCCCTAGCCTGAAGGCTAGGGTTGCCCTAGCCTTAGCCTAGGGGAGCCCGACGCCTAGGGGTGCCCTAGCCTGAAGGCTAGGGGAGCCCTAGCCTTAGCCTAGGGGAGCCCGACGCCTAGGGGTGCCCTAGCCTGAAGGCTAGGGGAGCCCTAGCCTTAGCCTAGGGGAGCCCGACGCCTAGGGGTGCCCTAGCCTGAAGGCTAGGGGAGCCCTAGCCTTAGCCTAGGGGAGCCCGACGCCTAGGGGTGCCCTAGCCTGAAGGCTAGGGGAGCCCTAGCCTTAGCCTAGGGGAGCCCGACGCCTAGGGGTGCCCTAGCCTGAAGGCTAGGGGAGCCCTAGCCTTAGCCTAGGGGAGCCCGACGCCTAGGGGTGCCCTAGCCTGAAGGCTAGGGGAGCCCTAGCCTTAGCCTAGGGGAGCCCGACGCCTAGGGGTGCCCTAGCCTGAAGGCTAGGGGAGCCCTAGCCTTAGCCTAGGGGAGCCCGACGCCTAGGGGTGCCCTAGCCTGAAGGCTAGGGGAGCCCTAGCCTTAGCCTAGGGGAGCCCGACGCCTAGGGGTGCCCTAGCCTGAAGGCTAGGGGAGCCCTAGCCTTAGCCTAGGGGAGCCCGACGCCTAGGGGTGCCCTAGCCTGAAGGCTAGGGGAGCCCTAGCCTTAGACTAGGGGAGCCCGACGCCTAGGGGTGCCCTAGCCTGAAGGCTAGGGGAGCCCTAGCCTTAGCCTAGGGGAGCCCGACGCCTAGGGGTGCCCTAGCCTGAAGCCTACGGGTGCCCTAGCCTTAGCCTAGGGGAGCCCGAAGCCTACGGGTGCCCTAGCCTGAAGTCTAGGGAAGCCCTAGCCTTAGCCTAGGGGAGCCCGAAGCCTACGGGTGCCCTAGCCTTAGCCTAGGGGAGCCCGAAGCCTACGGGTGCCCTAGCCTTAGCCTAGGGGAGCCCGAAGCCTACGGGTGCCCTAGCCTTAGCCTAGGGGAGCCCGAAGCCTACGGGTGCCCTAGCCTTAGCCTAGGGGAGCCCGAAGCCTACGGGTGCCCTAGCCTTAGCCTAGGGGAGCCCGAAGCCTACGGGTGCCCTAGCCTTAGCCTAGGGGAGCCCGAAGCCTACGGGTGCCCTAGCCTTAGCCTAGGGGAGCCCGAAGCCTACGGGTGCCCTAGCCTTAGCCTAGGGGAGCCCGAAGCCTACGGGTGCCCTAGCCTTAGCCTAGGGGAGCCCGAAGCCTACGGGTGCCCTAGCCTTAGCCTAGGGGAGCCCGAAGCCTACGGGTGCCCTAGCCTTAGCCTAGGGGAGCCCGAAGCCTACGGGTGCCCTAGCCATAGCCTAGGGGAGCCCGAAGCCTACGGGTGCCCTAGCCTTAGCCCAGGGGAGCCTAAAGCCTAGGGGTGCCCTAGCCTGAAGTCTAGGGCAGCCCTAGCCTTAGCCCAGGGGAGCCTAAAGCCTAGGGGTGCCCTATCCTGAAGGCTAGGGGAGCCCTAGCCTAAAGCCTAGGGGAGCCCTAGCCTGAAGGCTAGATGTGCCCTAGCCTAAAGCCTAGGGGAGCCCTAGCCTGAATGATAGGGGAGCCCTAGCCTTAGCCCAGGGGAGCCTAAAGCTTAGGGGTGCCCTAGCCTGATGGCTAAGGGAGCCCTAGCATTAGCTCATGGGAGCCTAAAGCCTAGGGGTGCCTTAGCCTGAAGGCTAGGGGAGACCTAACCTTAGCCTAGGGGAGCCTAAAGCCTAGGGGTGCCCTAGTCTGAAGGCTAGGGGAGCCCAAGCTTTAGCCTAGGGGAGCCCTAGCCTTAGCCTAGGGGAGCCTCAAACCTAGGGGAGCCCTAGCCTGGGGGCTAGGGGAGCCCTAGCCTTAGCCTAGGGGAGCCTCAAGTCTAGGGGTGACCTAGCCTGAGGGCTAGGGGAGCCCTAGCCTAAGCCTAGGGGAGCCTCAAGCCTGGGAGTGCACTAGCCTGAGGGCTAGGGGAGCCCTAGCCTTAGCCTAGGAGAGCCTCAAGCCTAGGGGTGCCCTAGCCTGAGGGATAGGGGAGCCCTAGCCTTATCCTAGGGGAGCCTCAAGCCTAGGGGTGCCCTAGCCTGAGGGCTAGGGGAGCCCTAGCCTTAGCCTAGGGGAGCCTCAAGCCTAGGGATGCCCTAACCTGAGGCTAGGGGAGCCCTAGCCTTAGCCTAGGGGAGCCCTAGCCTAGGGGTGCCCTAGCCTGAGGGCTAGGGGAGCCCTAGCCTTAGCCTAGGGGAGCCTCAAACCTAGGGGTGCCCTAGCCTGAGGGGTAGGGGAGCCCTAGCCTTAGCCTAGGGGAGCCTCAAGCATAGGGGTGCCCTAGCCTGAGGGCTAGGGGAGCCCTAGCCTTAGCCTAGGGGAGCCTCAAGCCTAGGGGTGCCCTAGCCTGAGGGCTAGGGGAGCCCTAGCCTTAGCCTAGGGGAGCCTCAAGCCTAGGGGTGCCGTAGCCTGAGGGCTAGGGGAGCCCTAGCCTTAGCCTAGGGGAGCCTCAAGCCTAGGGGTGCCGTAGCCTGAGGGCTAGGGGAGCCCTAGCCTTAGCCTAGGGGAGCCCGAAGCCTACGGGTGCCCTAGCCTTAGCCTAGGGGAGCCCGAAGCCTACGGGTGCCCTAGCCTGAAGGCTAGGGGAGCCCTAGCCTTAGCCTAGGGGAGCCCGAAGCCTACGGGTGCCCTAGCCTTAGCCTAGGGGAGCCCGAAGCCTACGGGTGCCCTAGCCTTAGCCTAGGGGAGCCCGAAGCCTACGGGTGCCCTAGCCTTAGCCTAGGGGAGCCCGAAGCCTACGGGTGCCCTAGCCTTAGCCTAGGGGAGCCCGAAGCCTACGGGTGCCCTAGTCTTAGCCTAGGGGAGCCCGAAGCCTACGGGTGCCCTAGCCTTAGCCTAGGGGAGCCCGAAGCCTACGGGTGCCCTAGCCTTAGCGTAGGGGAGCCCGAAGCCTACGGGTGCCCTAGCCTTAGCCTAGGGGAGCCCGAAGCCTACGGGTGCCCTAGCCTTAGCCTAGGGGAGCCCGAAGCCTACGGGTGCCCTAGCCTTAGCCTAGGGGAGCCCGAAGCCTACGGGTGCCCTAGCCTTAGCCTAGGGGAGCCCGAAGCCTACGGGTGCCCTAGCCTTAGCCTAGGGGAGCCCGAAGCCTAGGGGTGCCCTAGCCTGAAGGCTAGGGGAGCCCTAGCCTTAGCCTAGGGGAGCCCGAAGCCTAGGGGTGCCCTAGCCTGAAGGCTAGGGGAGCCCTAGCCTTAGCCTAGGGGAGCCCGACGCCTAGGGGTGCCCTAGCCTGAAGGCTAGGGGAGCCCTAGCCTTAGCCTAGGGGAGCCCGACGCCTAGGGGTGCCCTAGCCTGAAGGCTAGGGGAGCCCTAGCCTTAGCCTAGGGGAGCCCGACGCCTAGGGGTGCCCTAGCCTGAAGGCTAGGGGAGCCCTAGCCTTAGCCTAGGGGAGCCCGACGCCTAGGGGTGCCCTAGCCTGAAGGCTAGGGGAGCCCTAGCCTTAGCCTAGGGGAGCCCGACGCCTAGGGGTGCCCTAGCCTGAAGGCTAGGGGAGCCCTAGCCTTAGCCTAGGGGAGCCCGACGCCTAGGGGTGCCCTAGCCTGAAGGCTAGGGGAGCCCTAGCCTTAGCCTAGGGGAGCCCGACGCCTAGGGGTGCCCTAGCCTGAAGGCTAGGGGAGCCCTAGCCTTAGCCTAGGGGAGCCCGACGCCTAGGGGTGCCCTAGCCTGAAGGCTAGGGGAGCCCTAGCCTTAGCCTAGGGGAGCCCGACGCCTAGGGGTGCCCTAGCCTGAAGGCTAGGGGAGCCCTAGCCTTAGCCTAGGGGAGCCCGACGCCTAGGGGTGCCCTAGCCTGAAGGCTAGGGGAGCCCTAGCCTTAGACTAGGGGAGCCCGACGCCTAGGGGTGCCCTAGCCTGAAGGCTAGGGGAGCCCTAGCCTTAGCCTAGGGGAGCCCGACGCCTAGGGGTGCCCTAGCCTGAAGCCTACGGGTGCCCTAGCCTTAGCCTAGGGGAGCCCGAAGCCTACGGGTGCCCTAGCCTGAAGTCTAGGGGAGCCCTAGCCTTAGCCTAGGGGAGCCCGAAGCCTACGGGTGCCCTAGCCTTAGCCTAGGGGAGCCCGAAGCCTACGGGTGCCCTAGCCTTAGCCTAGGGGAGCCCGAAGCCTACGGGTGCCCTAGACTTAGCCTAGGGGAGCCCGAAGCCTACGGGTGCCCTAGCCTTAGCCTAGGGGAGCCCGAAGCCTACGGGTGCCCTAGCCTTAGCCTAGGGGAGCCCGAAGCCTACGGGTGCCCTAGCCTTAGCCTAGGGGAGCCCGAAGCCTACGGGTGCCCTAGCCTTAGCCTAGGGGAGCCCGAAGCCTACGGGTGCCCTAGCCTTAGCCTAGGGGAGCCCGAAGCCTACGGGTGCCCTAGCCTTAGCCTAGGGGAGCCCGAAGCCTACGGGTGCCCTAGCCTTAGCCTAGGGGAGCCCGAAGCCTACGGGTGCCCTAGCCTTAGCCTAGGGGAGCCCGAAGCCTACGGGTGCCCTAGCCTTAGCCTAGGGGAGCCCGAAGCCTACGGGTGCCCTAGCCTTAGCCTAGGGGAGCCCGAAGCCTACGGGTGCCCTAGCCTTAGCCTAGGGGAGCCCGAAGCCTACGGGTGCCCTAGCCTTAGCCTAGGGGAGCCCGAAGCCTACGGGTGCCCTAGCCTTAGCCTAGGGGAGCCCGAAGCCTACGGGTGCCCTAGCCTTAGCCTAGGGGAGCCCGAAGCCTACGGGTGCCCTAGCCTTAGCCTAGGGGAGCCCGAAGCCTACGGGTGCCCTAGCCATAGCCTAGGGGAGCCCGAAGCCTACGGGTGCCCTAGCCTTAGCCTAGGGGAGCCCGAAGCCTACGGGTGCCCTAGCCTTAGCCTAGGGGAGCCCGAAGCCTACGGGAGCCCTAGCCTTAGCCCAGGGGAGCCTAAAGCCTAGGGGTGCCCTAGTCTGAAGTCTAGGGGAGCCCTAGCCTTAGCCCAGGGGAGCCTAAAGCCTAGGGGTGCCCTATCCTGAAGGCTAGGGGAGCCCTAGCCTAAAGCCTAGGGGAGCCCTAGCCTGAAGGCTAGGGGTGCCCTAGCCTAAAGCCTAGGGGAGCCCTAGCCTGAATGATAGGGGAGCCCTAGCCTTAGCCCAGGGGAGCCTAAAGCTTAGGGGTGCCCTAGCCTGATGGCTAAGGGAGCCCTAGCATTAGCTCATGGGAGCCTAAAGCCTAGGGGTGCCTTAGCCTGAAGGCTAGGGGAGACCTAACCTTAGCCTAGGGGAGCCTAAAGCCTAGGGGTGCCCTAGTCTGAAGGCTAGGGGAGCCCAAGCTTTAGCCTAGGGGAGCCCTAGCCTTAGCCTAGGGGAGCCTCAAACCTAGGGGAGCCCTAGCCTGGGGGCTAGGGGAGCCCTAGCCTTAGCCTAGGGGAGCCTCAAGTCTAGGGGTGACCTAGCCTGAGGGCTAGGGGAGCCCTAGCCTAAGCCTAGGGGAGCCTCAAGCCTGGGAGTGCCCTAGCCTGAGGGCTAGGGGAGCCCTAGCCTTAGCCTAGGAGAGCCTCAAGCCTAGGGGTGCCCTAGCCTGAGGGATAGGGGAGCCCTAGCCTTATCCTAGGGGAGCCTCAAGCCTAGGGGTGCCCTAGCCTGAGGGCTAGGGGAACCCTAGCCTTAGCCTAGGGGAGCCTCAAGCCTAGGGATGCCCTAACCTGAGGCTAGGGGAGCCCTAGCCTTAGCCTAGGGGAGCCCTAGCCTAGGGGTGCCCTAGCCTGAGGGCTAGGGGAGCCCTAGCCTTAGCCTAGGGGAGCCTCAAACCTAGGGGTGCCCTAGCCTGAGGGCTAGGGGAGCCCTAGCCTTAGCCTAGGGGAGCCTCAAGGATAGGGGTGCCCTAGCCTGAGGGCTAGGGGAGCCCTAGCCTTAGCCTAGGGGAGCCTCAAGCCTAGGGGTGCCCTAGCCTGAGGGCTAGGGGAGCCCTAGCCTGAGGGCTAGGGGATCCCTAGCCTTAGCCTAGGGGAGCCTCAAACCTAGGGGTGTACTAGCCTGAGGGCTAGGGGAGCCCTAGCCGTAGCCTAGGGGATCCTCAAGCCTAGGGGTGCCCTAGCCTCAGGGCTAGGGGAGCCCTACCCTTAGCCTACGGCAGCCTCAAGCCTAGGGGTGCCCTAGCCTGAGGGATAGGGGAGCCCTAGCCTTAGCCTAGGGGAGCCTCAAGCCTAGGGGTGCCCTAGCCTGAGGGCTAGAGGTGACCTAGCGTTAGCCTAGGGGAGCCTCAAGCCTATGGGTGCCCTAGCCTGAGGGCTAGGGGTGCCCTAGCCTTTGCCTAGGGGAGCCTCAAGCCTAGGGGTGCCCTAGCCTTAGCCTAGGGGAGCCTCAAGTCTAGGGGTGCCCTAGCCTGAGGGCTAAGGGAGCCCTAGCCTTAGCCTAAGGGAGCCTCAAGCCTAGGGGTGCCCTAGCCTGAGGGCTAGGGGAGCCCTAGCCTTAGCCTAGGGGATCCTCAAGCCTAGGGGTGCCCTAGCCTGAGGGCTAGGGGAGCCCTACCCTTAGCCTAGGGTAGCCTCAAGCCTAGGGGTGCCCTAGCCTTAGCCTAGGGGAGCCTCAAGCCTAGGGGTACCCTAACCTGAGGTCTAGGGGAGCCCTAGCCTTAGCCTAGGGGAGCCTCAAGCCTAGGGGTGCCCTAGCCTGAGGGCTAGGGGAGCCCTAGCC